>NC_081185.1:75854615-76036275 GCF_029867415.1 Vicia villosa | reverse complement strand
AAATCACAATGTTGTCATTATAGGAGAATACTTCATTACAGTAGACAAACAATAAAATTCTTTCTATTGATTATTAAGGGAAAACCTTATATTTATATACATATTAGCTAACTAACTATCCTTTATATGAGGAAGGATAGAAACCGAAATACATATGAGCCTGGTATAAAATATAGGACTTAGTTCTACATATGCTATATTGAGACACCCCCACAAGCTGGACTATGGAGGTTGAGTAGTCCAAGCTTGGAAATATGGCTTTCAAAGGCAGGTCTGTAGAGCTGTTTGGTTAAGAAGTCAGCCACTTGTGTCTTCGTGCTGATGGGAAATAGCTTAATGAGGCCAGTTTCGACTTTTTCACGGATGACGTGGCAGTCGATCTCAATATGTTTTGATCTTTCATGGAATAACGGATTTTGAGCTAGATATATTGCTGAATTGTTGTCACAATAAACAGAAGTGGGGTTGATGAAAGGACTGTTGAGATCTTTGAAAAGGTAGTGCAGCCATTGTATTTCACATGCTAGACTAGCAAGGGCACGATATTCCGCCTCAGAGTTGCTACGCGAGACAGTTGATTGCCGTTTGGATTTCCACGAGATGAGAGATGTGCCAAGGAACACCGCATAACCTGTTACAGATTTTCTGGAAACTGAGCAAGTAGCCCAATCTGAATTTGCAAAGCCAGATAAGCATAAATCAGTCGATGCAGAATAAAAAATACCAGTTGCAGGGGCAGATTTTAAATATTGTAATACACACAATGCAACTTTATAGTGAACAATTTTGGGTTGTGAAATATGTTGACTGAGTTGTTGAACTACAAAAACGATATCAGGGCGTGTAGTAGTTAAATAAAGGAGTCTTCCTATGAGCCTCCTATATTGGGAATCATTTTCATATAAAGGAGAGTCTTGACAGTGTAACTTTAGTGAAGGATCATAGGGAGTTTTAGATGGTTTCGTTGCGAGGTGGCCAGAATCTTCTAACAGTTCAAGAGTTTATTTTCGTTGGTTAATTAATATTCCTGTCGAACTTCTGGCCACTTCGATACCAAGAAAAAATCTAAGTTTTCCCAAGTCCTTGATTTTAAAGGTATTATGCAGATATGTTTTAACAGTTTTGATTTCAGATAAATCATTGCCAGATAAAACGATATCGTCAACATAAATTAGTAAAGTAGTCAATGAATCATTATGACGTTTTGTGAAGAGAGAATAATCAGCAAGTGAATGTTTATAGCCAATAGATATTAAAGATTCAGATAACTTGGAATACCATTGTCGGCTTGCTTGTTTAAGTCCATAAAGGGACTTGTGAAGCTTGCAGACTTTGGTATTCGAAGGTGTAGAATCTGGAACAACTAAACCAGGAGGTAAACTCATATAAACCTCCTCGTGTAAATCACCATGTAAAAAAGCGTTGTTAACATCTAGTTGTTCGAGATACCAACCTTTAACAGAAGCTAAAGCAAGGAGAGATCTTACCGTAGTGAGCTTTACAACCGGAGAAAATGTGTCGAAGTAATCGATACCTTCAATTTGTTTGTAGCCTTTGGCCACAAGGCGAGCTTTGTAGCGCTCGAACGAACCATCTGCATTGTATTTAATTTTATAGACCCACTTGCAACCTATAGGTTTCTTGTTGGGTGGTAATGTAACTATGGACCATGTGTTAGTGGAGGCTAAGGCAGTGAGTTCAGTTTTCATAGCAGTGGTCCAGGAAGGTGATTTACAAGCCTGGTTATATGTGTTTGGTTCAGTCATTGAGGAGATATTGAGACAAAAAGATTTATATTGTGAGGAACAGTTGTTGTAGTGTAAAACTGAGGAAAGGGGAAAAGGATTATCATTTGAACTAATAGTTGTTGTGGATGTGTTTGTAAGAAGGTTGCAGTGATAATCTTTGAGGTAAGTAGGGGGTCGACTAGTCCTAGTGGATTGTCGTAAGGAAGCAGTTTGTAGGGGAGGGGTAGCAATGGTAGGAGAAACCGTAATGGCAGAATCATTTAGAGGCTGGGTGGCGGTGGAATGGTTGGGACTGTTAGGAGCAGGGTTGTGAGGATGAAGAGGTGTAGTGGTTGGTGGAGGGAGTAAGGGTTCTAGGTCAGGTTCAGGTAAGTCAATGTGAGGTGGAGTTTGAGGTGGTGAAGGAATGTTTAAAGGGAAGGTGGTTTCATAAAAGATGGCATTGCGGGAAAAAACAAATTCATGGGAATTTAAGTCATATAATAAATAGCCTTTAGTACCATTTCTAAAACCTAAAAAAATAGTTTTTCTAGCACGTGAATCAAATTTAGTACGATGCGCATGTAAAGTAGAAGCAAAAGCTAGACAACCAAAACTTTTCAGATGTAATAGAGTGGGGGGTTTTTTGTATAATATGTGAAAAGGGTATTTATTTTTCAATAAGGGAGAGGGAATCCTATTGATTAAATGCACAGCATGTTGAATCGAGAAATGCCAAAAAAATTTAGGATTGCTTGAAAGAAAACAGCTCGAGCGACATTTAGGATGTGCTGATGTTTTCTTTCAACCAAACCGTTTTGCTGAGGACATTCAACGCAAGAGCGTTGGTGTAAAATGCCCTTGGAATTAAAAACATCATGTATGAGAAATTCTGAACCGTTGTCACTTCTGAGACATTTTAATGTAGTAGAAAATTGATTTTCAATGAAAGAAAGGAAGGTAGTGAGATGTTTTCGAGTCTCACTTTTTGATTTCATTAAAATTGTCCAAGTGAATCTACTATAATCATCCATAAGAGTTAAGAAATATTTGTGACCATCAATTGAGGGGATAGCATATGGACCCCAAATATCAGCATGAACTAATTCAAATATATGAGATGATATGCTAGTGCTAATAGGATATGGCAAGTTTTTATGCTTTGAAAAATGACAAGTATCACAGCAGTCAATTTTATTGAAGGGAATGAAAGGAAATTGTATAGAAATACATTTGTGAACAGAATCAGAAATGTGCCCTAGCCTAAGATGCCATATTTTGGCATCGTTGTCTATGGTATGGCTAGTATTACAAGTAGAGGCAGAGGGAGGATTACATGATATAGGTGCAGCATGAAAAACATATAGATCACCCAAACGCCTAGCTAAACCAATCATTTTCTGGGACATATTCTGCAAGATCAAACATTTATCATGTTGGAAAGTAAAATAGCAAGCAGAAGTAGAAGTCAATTGTGTAACAGAAATCAAGTTTACATTAAATTCGGGTATGTAGTAAACATTTTGGAGAGTTATGAATTGGGATAGAATGACAGTTCCTGAAATAGTAGCATGAGTGGTATTTCCATTGGGCATATTCATAGTAAAGGGTGAAATATTTTTGAAGGCAGAAAAGTTTGCTAAAGAATTAGTAATATGGTGCGTGGCACCAGTGTCAATTACCCAAGGTATAGAAGACGTATCGAAGGGTGACGAGATAGTATTGACAGTGCCCCCTGAAGATATGGCCGCGTTTACATCACAATCCAGTGGTGTAGAGGCTTGATGGCTACTGCTTGTGAGATTTTGCTGAAGGAGATTGATGAGCTAGGTGTATTGATCTTGAAGATTCACAGTGGAAGGAGGTGTGGAAATTTGAGCAGATTGAGGCATGGACGAAGTTTCTGCAGTAGTTGAGTTAGCAGAGGGAAGCTTGCACCGTTGTTGAAAACCAGGGGGATAATCGTGTTTGGCAAAGCAATTTTCTACAGTGTGGTTAGTGCGTCCACAATGGGTGCAAACACGGGTGTGCCCTTGATTGCTGCCACGACCAGAGTTGTTTGGGTGATGCCCATGACCTCGAAAGGGAGATGGAGAGGACCCACGACCATTTCCATTGTTGTACTGAACTTGAGCTGATAAAGGATATGTATCAGTGGTTGCAGACGGGACATTAAGTTGCTTTTCTTGGCCCAGAACAAGGGAAAACGTCTTCTCTAGTGTAGGTAAGGGTTCCATGAGTATAATTTGAGAGCGAACATGACTGTATTGATCATTTAAGCCTTTGAGGAACTTCAAGACTTTGTCTTATTCGCGAAATTTGCGAAGATCTGACACGGCTCCACATGTACAAGGAATAGCGCAAGAGCAATCACGTGTTGGACGGTAAATGTCGATCTGTTCCCAGAGAGAAGTAAGCTGAGTAAAATAGTTGGAGACATCAAGGTTACCCTGTTGAAGACGAACTAACTCATCCTGCAGGTCAGAAATGCGAAAAATATCTGTCATACCCCAATTTTTGACCTAAGATACCACCTCATATCATCTGCATATGCATCATTTGCATCTCTAACAAATTGCATAGCTTGTGTTTGCTACTTGTGACTCAGCAGGATTTGATCAGGAAATCACTCATCAGTACAAGTAACAATCAATTAGGGTTTTGTTCTCCCTTCATTTCAAATGAATCATCTTCATCAACAATCAACATTTGGTCCTCAGAGATTCATTTCAACAAGCTCAAAGGCTCTGAATCGACTGAATTAGGGTTTTGACTGAAGACAACATACTCTTGACTTTTACTCAGAATTTGACATAATGACTTGGGACATGACCTCAAGACCCCAAGTACATCATTTTGACCTAATCCATTAGCTCAAGACATCTCCTACACAAAGATTGATCAGACAAATCCTCAGATCAGGGTTTTGAATTATCAGGGACCAAAATCAGGGATCACATTTGGGAAACCCTAAAAATCTCCAGGAAGTCAATCAAAGGTTTCAATCATCCTCAAATAATCCCTATGACAACATACAATGGAAATTACACCTCAATTCAAGACCTACAGTCATCAATTTCATCAGGTCGACAATTAGGGTTTTTTGACCTAATTCATCTGAACAACTGACTTTTTAATCAGGACATGGTGTCACAACTCAAACTATGGTTCAATATCCTCTAATGTCTCAATGTGATTCATTCATACCATTCATTTGATAAGGATAGCTTGGTTCATTTGAAATCTCCAGAAACGCGATTCGTCTGAAAAAGTCAACTGTACAAGATCACCATTGACTTTTGGGGAATTTTGGTCAACCATGACTTTTGAAGTTTTAAATCATCAATATATGATATATGAAGCCATTTGATCAAGAAAAATCAAGAAAATCAATCAAGAATCAAAAAGTCAAAGTTTGACTTTCCATACTTAGAAAATTTTCTAAGTGTTTTTCAATGGTTTTTTCCAAACTTTGGAAGGGAATTTCTCAAAATTTCACATACAAACTGAAAAAAACTTCCAACATGAAAGTTGTAGATTTTGATCCAATAAACAACTTTGACACATATAAATTTTTTCCATAAGATCAATCATTTAAGAGATATGGTGCTTCAAAGTTGGTACTTTTTGAAAACTTCACTTAAAACTTCATTTTTCTCAAAGTTCATGGATCTTTTTCACCCATTTCCTTAAAGGTCTTGAAGAAACTTTCAACTAGGGTTTTGAAGTGTGTAATATGAGCTTTCCAAAATGTCCAAGAGCATGAAAAAATGTGGAGTGTAGCCATGGTTTTGAATTTTGACATTAGTGAACTTTTTCACTTGAATTTTCACCATTTTTTACTAAGTTTCAAGACTACATGACCTATAATCCAAGCAATGATGCATAGAAGCAATGATTGAATGATATTTTCTGATTTGAAGATCAGAATGGAAGAGGATAGGAAGCTTGGAAATTAACCATGGTTTAGTTACTTTTAACCATATGCATTAAATGCAAAAGATGCCATTTTATCTCTTAAGCCAAGTCATCATTCTTGATCAACTTGCAAGAGCTTTGTATTCAGAAACTTTGGCCTATAAATAGAGGTTCAAATCACTCTTCAATTCACACCAAAACCTCACAATTATAGGTTTTCTCTCTTCTTTCTTAGAATGCAAGTTTCTTAAGTTTCAAAGAGGTGAAATTCTCAACCTCTAAACCTTTGAAGTTCTGACCAAAGTGAGGGTTCTAACATCTCATAAACATCAAATGTGATGTGTTTGATCCATCCACACACCCCAAAAACACCTAAATCTCAGAATCACTCTTCAACCACCATGTTTGCATAAAGAGAGCCTTATCATGCCAAAATTCACACCAGCCCATATCTGTCCAAGTTAATCATCCAAACACATTCCATATATCATATATGAGCTATACCAATCATCATCCATGACCTGAAACACCTCCATCATCAAATTCGATCCTCACTTCAAAGCAACTGCAGATCGGGTTCCATGGATATACTCAGGTGAATTCAATCCATTCCAAGCATTCAAACATGTTCCATAAGGTCCACTAAAGCTGTTCAGATCATCAAACAACAACTGGAACTTCTCTTTTGCAGAAATCAATTTCCAGATTGGCCGTTTTTGAAGGTAAGTAACATGAACTTCAAACTCTAACATACATGCATCATAAATGAAAAACTGGTTTACCATCTTGTTTCTGCACTATCACTGATCATTAACCCTCAATCAATTGCATCATATCATGATCATACACGATTTCACATTGAATTTCAGTTTTAGGGTTCTTCGTGTTCATCACAAAATTGACCCCCTTAGAGTGAAAATAAATGAATTCTGAGATCACCATCATGTTCCTTGTGAAAAACCGAGTGAGATAGACCCTTTGATCGATCCAAACAACACAGTTTTGAAGATTTTTGAATTTCAGTTATGGTGTGTTCTTGGCGCCAGATTTTCGTTCAAAGAATTCAAATATTTGTTTTAAAATATAATGAGTTGAAAGCGTATCATAAACAAGCTGCACACGCAGCTCAGCTGGTTAGTGTTTTGGTTGGTAAGCACTAGGGCGTGGGTTCAAACCCTTTGGGAGACAAAACCAATTTTTTATCACCTTTTTTCTTCATTTTTTTAACAAACTTTATCTAATTATTTAACCAATCAAATTAACTCATTTTTTATTCATTTTTTACACACTTCTTATTTAATATACCTATTTTTGACAACATTAAAAAAAATCACAAAAAAAGATTTATTTAATATGTTTTAATTAGGTTTAAAATGACATGTTTTTAAGTATTTTTAAATACTTTAAATATTGTTTTTTTTCATTATTTGTTAACCTAATCACTTGTAAATATTTTTTGTGATCAAACCCTAATCACTGAGGTCTTAATTAAGTATTAAAACTTGTTTTAACTTAATTAAGTTGACTTTTGTCAAATTCAAATCGTTTTAAAACGAGCGATCGCGATTTTTTTTCAAACGATAAACCACTTCTTTTTGATTAAATTCTTTTGACTAATCAATTAATTTTCAAAACAGTGGGGCCTCTCGAATATTAGAGAGTATAAGACCCACTCCTTTTTCTTTTTACACAGTCTTTTTATTCAAAATAAATAAACTTTCTTTCAAAACAAACTTTCAAACCGTTTTTCAAACGACGCGTCTGCTTTTCAAATATACCATGGGCCTCCATGTAGGTATAAGTCCCGAGCCCTTTTGTACATACCCATTCCAGTACATGAAATTAGGTATTTCATTGTACGCCTTTTGTACATATCTCAATCAATCTGTTTTTTTAACTTTGAATAACAAACCAAAAATGAAGGTTTTCTTTAAATCTTCCCAAAAAAAATATCATGGGCCTCCATGTAGGTATAAGTCCCAAGCCCCTTTGTAAATACCTGTTTACATAGCTTTGAATAAATTCAAGTGGACCTCTCCCCGAGTGTGAGTCCCGAGCCCTGTGTATAAAAATGGATCATGCTTACAGGTATATTTCCTTCATAAACTCCATTATATACACACACTTTGTCATATATATATGCTTATTCATAACCTGTTCATATAACTGTTCATATTTGTTCATGTACTTGTGCATATTTTTTTGTACTTGTTCATATGTGTGATTGTGTTATATACTTGTTCAACTTAGTACAACACTAGGTTCCCCATAGCCTCCTATTGGGCTTCGTGCAAAGAATCTCCACTAGTTTAGGTTAGGACATAGAGTATGGTTTCCCGGTGAAATCGCTCTAAGAGCTCAAACCAACTATACCATGCCTCCCCTTGGGCTTTGTACAAACGAGTGTCCCTCCCATAGCCTCCTCTTGGGCTTACAATGCAAGGACCCTGGATTGTCCCTCCCATAGCCTCCTCTTGGGCTTACAATGCAAGGACCCTCGGATAGCCTCCTCTTGGGCTTCGTACAAGGACCCACGAGCTTCTTATAAGCATCCCCCAATATCCAAATCAAATACCCTAGGAGATTAGACATTTATCATCTCTATGATAGGAGTATCTCTTCTATATCATCACAAACAATCAATCAATCAAACTTTTTTGCCACAAGGCTGGCTAATCAATCAAACTTCTTTTTGCCACAAGGCTGGCTAATCAATCAAACTGTTTTACCACCGTACTGGATGATTAATCAAAGTTTTTGTCACAAGGCTGACTTCATTGAAACTTTTGCCACAAGGCTGGCTGATTAATCAAAGTTTTTGTCACAAGGCTGACTTCATTGAAACTTTTGCCACAAGGCTGGTTAAACAAAAACATCTTTATCATTCTAAGCACCCTAAGTGGCATGGCCCCGGGCTTATAATGAAAAGATTTTCAAACAAAAATCAAACAGATGTATGTGATGATATAGATTAGATACATCGAACATTTAGATGACATTTGTCTCTTTTCCTTTGCTTCCACTAGCATAAGTGGGAACTACGATTGCTCTGACTTTCTCAACATCCCTTTGAGAATACGTAGGCACAAGGTCGATCCTTGGCGAGCAAAACAAAACAAAAAAAAACCATTCAAACCTTAGCACCCGTAGACCCCGAGCTACAGATGCTCTGATTCCCTCTAAGGGATATGTATGCAGAGGATCTCGATGATCTTTGCGAGCATAATCAAACAAACACCTTAGGTCCCACCTATTTCACAACAGAACCTTCACCGTAGCATAGAATAAAAAACAATAAAGAACCCTGTAGAGTACTACAGATACGTTGGGTGCTAATACCTTCCCTTCGTATAACCAACCCTCTTACCCAAGATCTCCCCCCCACTTTTTAGGTTATTGCAGCTTTTTCCCTTTTCCTCCTTTGGAAATAATAAAAAGTTTGGTCGAAATAAAAGAAAAATCATTTTTTTGAGCACTCGAGCCCAAAGAAGGCATCAGGTGTCTCATCCCACAAAAAAGAGGAACAAAACGATTTTTCGCCCGCGACAGAAAAATGGCGACTTCACTGGGGACCATCATGTTTTTTTTTTTTTTTTCCCATAAAAACATGATTTTTCCAAAGATTTAGAGAAATTTTCTTTGCAAACATTTTAGGATTTAGTCATGGAAGAAGTAAAAAGGCATACCAAGAAATACGGTTTCAAAGCGCCTGATGTGGGAAAACTGATAGAGTTAGCATCTTCTGTACAAAATCCTTCCAATTTTAGGAAAAGTTATGGAAAACTTTTGCCTATCCTGAACACTCATGTTGATGAAGGACTTCTCAAAACTTTGGTTCAGTTCTATGATCCCGTCTACCGGTGTTTTACCTTTCCAGACTACCAGTTGGTACCAACCTTGGAAGAATATGCCAATCTTTTGGGTATCCCTGTGTCTGACAAAATACCCTTCAATGGTTTGGAAGCCATTCCTAAGTCACACGTCATTGCAGCAAGTACCCATTTGAAAAAGTCTGAAGTAGAGAGTAATTGGACTACCAAAGGAAACCTCCCGGGTTTAACCTCACACTTCCTGATAAAGAAAGCCTTTGATTTCATCGAAACTAGTAGCATGATAGCTTTTGAAGCTATACTAGCCTTGCTCATCTATGGGTTGGTTCTGTTTCCCAATGTCGACAACTTTGTTGATATCAATGCCATAAAGATTTTTCTGATTGGAAATCCTGTTCCGACTTTACTTGGTGACATGTATTTCTCTGTCCATCATAGGAATCGCCAAGGCGGTGGAATCATTGTATGTTGTGCACCTTTGTTGTTCAAATGGATTGTTTCACACTTACCTGAGTCTCCTATTTTCACAGAAAACCGAGAAGGTTTGCGTTGGCCTCGAAGACTTATGTCTCTTACTAATAATGATATCCGTTGGTATACCTTGGCTCGCTGTGGTACAGAAACCATTGATAGTTGCGGAGAATTCGCCAACGTACCTCTCATTGGTACACAAGGAGGAATTAACTACAATCCGATCTTAGCCCGACGACAACTCGGGTATGCAAATTCAGTTAAACCTATTGGTCTCGCAGTAGAAAGCTACTTCTATCAAGAAAGGGAAGATCCTCAAAGGTTGAAGACAAGAATGATGAGAGCTTGGTACGACGTCCGATGGAAAGAAAAAGGTGAGGAAAGGAATTGCATTGCTACGGACGCCTACACCTGCTGGGTAAAGAAAAGAGCAAAGGAGTTTCAAATGCCTTATGATTATGAAAAACCCATGTCTCTTGTGGTATCTCAACTACCCAATATTCCCATTCCCACTATGAAGGAATACCAAGACACTTTAGCCAAGATGAGGTTAGATAAAAATGCTTGGGAGCACAAGTTTCGTAGGACCGATATGGAAAACAGAAGGTTGAAGAAAC
Source organism: Vicia villosa (assembly GCF_029867415.1). Classification (NCBI taxonomy): domain Eukaryota; kingdom Viridiplantae; phylum Streptophyta; class Magnoliopsida; order Fabales; family Fabaceae; genus Vicia; species Vicia villosa. The sequence goes on along the minus strand of NC_081185.1, from coordinate 76,025,712 downwards.
AAGTGAAAGATCACGAAGAAACTCTCTACTGTCAAGATGGATGGCTCATGAGTAAAGATGAGAAGATTCGTCAGAAAGACGCTGCAATCAAGAGGTACATCAAAGAAAGCAAGAAAAAACCTGAAGGTTCAACAAGCAACGCTCCAACTCCTGACGATTGGAAGAATATTGTTGACAAGCTAAAGACCGAAAAGGCCGAATTGAAAGCTTACTATGGGAAAGAAATCATGAAGCTCAAGCTGCACAATGCATTTGGTTCTTCGTCTGATGAAGATGCTTAGGATTGTTTAGCTTTTTATTTATCATTTGCTTTTGTAAGGAGCTATGCTCCAATGTTGTAACATTTCCCATTTATTGAATAAAAGAACAGTTTGTGTACAAATGTTTGCAAGGAAATAATCTTTAAAATATTTGGAAAAAAATCATAAACTTTTTTTGCATACATCATTCTGCATATCGAGTCTGTTGTATAGAGTCTTATCTTTTGGATCTTTCTCCAATAGATCGTCAAGCTGTCGCGTCTCAAAGTTTCTCGACCGCGCTCGCAATCAGATCACAGATACAATACTCGTTCAAGCAGAAGAAGAATAATGGAAAGTTCTGAACAAGAGAATATTGAGCTTCGTGGTACAGTGACCACTCTTCAGGAAAAATTGGAAAGTCTCACTACTCTGGTTGACTCTTTAATGGCCGCACAGAATCAGCCGCCGCCACCCAACAGTCAAGCAACAGTAACATCTGAGGTTACTACTCCAGTTTCTACGGTTGCATTCGGCATTCCATCTTTCTCCATGCCAGAAGGTTGGGGCACGCCTTTCAGCTTTGGTACAGGTTTCCGCCATAATGTTTCTGGGGTTCAAACATCCACAACTGAAGCGCCTGCTGCTCATAGTTCACAGTTCACTCCAAATCAGGGGATAACTTTTTCTCAAGTTACTATGGCACTTTCTCAACCCACTATGACGGTTCCGACTCCTATGGTTCACACTGTTCCTTACGGAGACAATGAGGTTTATCATGATCAGGGTGATAGCACAAATCAGCGAAGCCTTGTAGGAGATCTCCAAGAACAATTCAACAAGATTCAGCTGGAAGTCAAAGCTATTCGGGGAAAAGATTTGTTTGGAAAGAATGCCCAGGAGCTATGTTTGGTTCCCAGTGTACAAATACCAGCTAAATTCAAGGTCCCAGACTTTGAGAAGTACAAAGGCAGTTCTTGTCCGCAAAGTCATCTTGTGATGTATGCCAGAAAGATGTCTACTTATGCAGATAATCATCAGTTGCTCATCCATTACTTTCAAGACAGTTTGACTGGTGCCGCACTGAAGTGGTACACAGGTTTAGATAGCACCAATATTCGGACTTTCAACGACCTAGGTGAGGCCTTTGTCCGACAATACAAATACAACTCGGATATGGCTCCAGACAGAGATCAGCTCCGATCCATGGCTCAGAAAGATCATGAAGCTTTCAAAGAATATGCCCAACGATGGAGAGAAACTGCTGCTCAGATTAATCCACCATTAAAAGAGAAAGAGATGACCAAGATCTTCTTGAATACTCTCGGTCCGTTTTACTATGAACGCATGATTGCTAGCGCTCCAAGTGATTTCACTGAAATGGTAAACATGGGGATGCGTCTAGAAGAAGGAGTCCGAACCGGACGTCTGACTAAAGAAGGTGGATCTTCAAGTGGAATCAAAAAGTTTGGAAGTGGTTTCCCAAAGAAGAAAGAACAAAGTGTTGACATGGTATCCCAAGGAAAGCCAAGAGGAAATGTCAATCGTCAACGACAGGTTGCTTCTATCACACCAGTCGTTAACACAACACCGAATCCAGGATTCACTCCTCAGTTTCAACAACAATAGCCTCGACAACAGGCTCAGCAGTTAAACAATAATCAGAATCGAGTACAAAGAACTCCACAGTTCGATCCGATTCCGATGACCTACACAGAATTGTACCCTGCACTGATTGAAAGAGGCCTTATTCAAACTAAAGCACCACCACCAGTACCTGAGAGACTCCCATGGTGGTACAAAGTTGAGGTTTCATGCCCTTATCATCAAGGGGCACCTGGCCATGATCTTGAGCATTGCATAGCTTTGAAATATGAAGTTCAGAGGTTGGTTAGATCTAATCTCCTCTCTTTCAGAAATTTGAATCCTAATGTGCAAGCAAATCCGCTGCCCAATCATGGAGGGCATGTTGTAAACATGGTATATGGATGTCCTGGCCAATACCGAGTCTATAATATCAACTTCTCAAGAGCAGATTTGGTACAAATGCACGCCACTCTTTGTCGGGGGCAGAATTTTCACCAACATCAATACGGTTCCTGTAGAATATGTTGTGTGGATCCTCACGGGTGTTCGATTATGAGAAGAGATCTCCAAGTTTTGCTAGATAATGGTACTATTGAGATCTACAGAAATAGGGATGAAAATGAAGTTAACATGATAGGATGTTATCCGCATGAGCTTTTAGTCTCAGATATCAACTCGGAAATGCCTACAGTTAACGTCATCGTTCCTCATTTCAACATGCCTGAACGCATGGAAGTTACTTACAACAAGCCGAAGGTTCCTGTTGCTCCTTTAATCATTTGTCTACCTGGACCTGTTCCTTATGACTCTGACAAGGCAGTTCCATACAACTACAACGCCACAATGATAAAGGACGGACAAGAAGTTCCTTTGCCTACTCTTTCATCTGTTGTAAACATTGCTGATGTGAGTCGTGTAACAAGAAGTGGACGTGTGTATACTCCGCTACCTCCAAAGCAGCCTGTTGCTCCTGTTACCGGGCAAAATCCTGTCAATACACCAGTAGAGAATCTTGTGGAAACTCCTGTCAGTAATCCAAACACTGATGTTGGTCAATCCAGTGGAACCAATGTCAATCCTGACTTTGATGAAATTTTGAAACTTATCAAAAGAAGTGAATATAAGATTGTGGATCAGCTTATGCAGACTCCTTCAAAAATCTCAATACTTTCATTGCTGTTGAGTTCAGAAGCCCACAGGGAAGCCCTGATGAGAGTCTTAGATCAAGCTTTTGTAGACCATGATGTGACTGTTGATCACTTTGATGGGATAATAGCCAACATAACAGCTTGCAACAATTTAAGCTTCTGTGATGAAGAACTCCCCGAGGAGGGTAGAAATCACAATCTTGCTTTGCACATTTCTATGAATTGTCAGTCAGACTCTTTGTCCAATGTGTTAGTAGACACCGGATCTTCCTTGAATGTTATGCCAAAGACGACTCTTGCTCGTTTGTCTTACCAAGGAATGCCTATGAAATTCAGTGGTGTGGTAGTCAAAGAATTTGATGGATCGCGAAAATCTGTTATCGGCGAAGTCAACCTTCCCATGACAATTGGTCCACATACATTTCAAATCACTTTCCAGGTCATGGACATTCAAGCTGCTTATAGCTGTCTGTTAGGACGACCATGGATCCATGAAGCAGGGGCAGTAACTTCTACGCTCCACCAAAAGTTAAAATTTGTAACAAATGGAAAATTGGTAACAGTAAGTGGAGAACAAGCCTTGATGGTGAGCCATTTATCCAATTTCTCTTTTATCAGTGCTGATGATGTGGAAGGAACGCAGTTCCAAGGTCTCTCTTTAGAAGACGAGTCTTCCAAAAAGAAAGCATCAATTTCTTCATATAAAGAGGCAGTAAACGTAGTGAAAGATGGAACTACCACTGGCTGGGGGCAAGTTGTGATCCCTACCAAGAATGAAACTAGAGCAGGGCTCGGATGTTCACCAACATTCTTAAACTGCACCAAGAAGGATGAAACCCTTCGTCCGATCAAAGAAACATTCATTGGTGGAGGATTCCTTAACCCAATTCCTCAAGAGGTTAATGTCCTTATTGAAGAATGCATCGAAGAAGGTCTCTCCAATGATGAAGAAGAATGGAAATGTTATCTCAATGACTCGGGATACGTATCTCAGGAAGAACCATGTCCTCCTTCAGAGAAATCCAAAGGCAAAGAAATTGAACCTGTTCCTGCAGAAATATGGGACACATTGGGACAACCAAGTGGAAAATTTGATTACATGGTGAAGTATACTGCACCTGAAAGTTACAAGATTGCGATTGAGGATATCCAACCAACTGGATGGGGAGATTCCTTTGAATATAATAGTCAACCAGAAGAGGCTTATCAGCCCTGTCAATTTTCTCAGCAGCCTGAAATTACTGAAAACTTCAACTACAATGTATCTGCCAAGGTTCATAATCTTGAAGATGGTTATTATCACATAAATGCCATTTTTGAAGATGAAGGGGAAGATGGTCCCGCAACTGACTCAGAAAGTGTCGCTGACAATGAGTCTCTTCATCCTGAAGACTGGGAAATACACCCTGAAAATTCTGAAGATTGTGACTCATCATATGCTCTTCAAGAAGTAGAAGAAGACCGTTTCAACTCTACAAAGAACAAGGGTGACAAACCAGGACCTTCAAATCCTGCTCGACCAGCGGTCAATGTCAATACTGAAGACAACTCTGGGGGGAATTTTCCTGAATACATAATACACAGAGGAGTTCGTTGCTACTGGAAGGCTGTCGACGTTCCGAATGTTGTTCGCCGCTCAAAGTAATCACCTCGCTGTTATTTTGACCTCCTGCCTTGCCCAAAGCAGAGAGATGTTTTATAGGGCTTCGCTTTTAAATGTTCCGCCCAAATAACTTTGTGTATAGGGCTTTGTTTTAAAAGTTTCCCTCTTTGTCCTGCCCAAGACAAATGAGTTTGTGTTTAGGGCTTTGTTTCAAAAATGAATCATAAATAAAGCGTCATTTTGAATTCCCTACACTATGTGTTTTATTTTTTTGCTTTTTTCTGGAAATGGTAATCCTAAAAAACCAAAATAAAAAAAAAAAACTTTTCCAAAAAAAATCTGCATACACTCCTGCATTCATAAATTTTCTGAAATAGATATAAATCACATGTGCAGATTTACTATTGATAAACCCATTGAATGCAATAACCCTATGCCCTCTCCCAACTTTGAGTTTCCTGTGTTCGAAGCCGAAGAAGAGGAAGAAGAGGAGATCCCGGACGAGATCTCTCGATTACTTAAGCACGAGGAAAGAGCCATTCTGCCTCACAAAGAGCCTTTAGAAAAGATCAACTTGGGTTCTGAAGAAGACAAAAAAGAAGTGACCATTGGATCACTGCTTGATACTGATATCAAGAGTAAGTTGACAGACCTTCTCAAAGAATATGTTGACGTGTTTGCCTGGTCCTACCAAGACATGCCTGGGTTGGATACCAATATTGTTCAGCATTACTTGCCATTGAAGCCAGAATGTCCGCCGGTTAAGCAGAAATTGCGAAGGACTCACCCTGATATGGCTAACAAGATCAAAGTGGAAGTTCAAAAGCAACTCGACGCAGGTTTTCTTGTCACCTCAGAATATCCTCAATGGTTGGCTAACATAGTGCCAGTTCCGAAGAAAGATGGCAAAGTCAGAATGTGTGTTGACTACCGTGACTTGAACAAGGCCAGTCCAAAAGATGACTTTCCATTACCACATATCGACATGTTGGTTGATAACACTGCTAAGTTCAACGTCTTTTCCTTCATGGACGGGTTCTCCGGTTATAATCAGATCAAGATGGCTCCTGAAGACATGGAGAAGACATCTTTCATCACCCCATGGGGTACCTTTTGCTACAAAGTAATGTCGTTTGGATTGAAGAATGCAGGCGCAACTTACCAAAGGGCAATGACTACTGTCTTTCATGACATGATGCATAAAGAAATTGAAGTTTATGTGGACGACATGATAGCCAAGTCCAGCACAGAAGAAGAACATATTGAATACCTTTTGAAGTTGTTTCAACGACTAAGGAAATATCAGCTTCGCTTGAATCCTAACAAATGTACTTTTGGGGTTAGATCTGGAAAACTCTTGGGTTTCATTGTCAGCCAAAGAGGTATTGAAGTAGATCCCGACAAAGTCAGAGCTATTCAAGAGATGCCTGCACCAAAAACTGAAAAGCAAGTAAGAGGGTTTCTCGGACGATTGAACTACATCTCCAGATTTATCTCTCAAATGACTGCTACATGTGGGCCAATTTTCAAGCTTCTCCGCAAAGATCAAGGGGTTGTATGGACTGAAGATTGCCAGAAAGCGTTCGACAGTATCAAAGAGTACCTGTTAGAACCACCAATATTGATTCCTCCAGTTGAAGGAAGACCATTAATCATGTACCTTACTGTGTTAGAAGAATCCATGGGTTGTATGCTTGGACAGCAAGATGAAACTGGTAAGAAGGAGCATGCCATCTATTACCTGAGTAAGAAATTCACAGACTGTGAGTCTCGTTACTCCATGCTCGAAAAAACATGTTGTGCTTTGGCTTGGGCTTCAAAACGTCTCCGCCAATACATGATCAACAATACTACTTTGTTAATCTCCAAAATGGATCCGATCAAGTATGTCTTTGAAAAGCCTGCATTAACCGGAAGGATTGCCCGGTGGCAAATGCTGTTATCCGAATATGACATTGAATACCGTGCTCAAAAAGCGGTCAAAGGAAGCATTCTCGCCGACCATTTGGCGCATCAACCAATTAATGAATATCAATCTCTCAAGTTTGACTTTCCTGATGAAGATGTCTTGTACTTGAAGATGAAAGATTGTGACGAACCATTACCCGAAGAAGGTCCTGATCCTGGATCAAGATGGGGCCTAATTTTTGATGGAGCAGTAAACGCTTTTGGCAATGGAATTGGGGCAATCATCATCACTCCCAAGGGTACTCATATCCCATTCTCCGCCAGACTGCTATTTGATTGTACCAACAACATCGCAGAATATGAAGCTTGTATCATGGGTCTCGAAGAAGCCATTGACTTAAGGATCAAGATCCTCGACATATATGGAGATTCAGCCCTCGTGATCAACCAAATCAAAGACAAGTGGGAAACTTACCACCCTGGCTTGATTCCTTACAGAGATTATGCAAGACGTCTGTTGACTTTCTTCAACAAGGTTGAATTGCATCATATACCTCGAGATCAGAATCGAATGGCAGACGCCTTGGCTACTCTATCTTCCATGTTCAAAGTCAATCATTGGAATGATATGCCTACAGTCAGAATCACGCGCCTTGAAAGGCCCGCCTATGTGTTTGCAACTGAAGCAGTTGTCGATGATAAACCGTGGTTCCACGACATCAAACGCTTCCTTCAAACTCAAGAGTACCCACTTGGGGCATCAAACAAAGATAAGAAAACTCTAAGGAGGCTTTCTGGCAGTTTCTTCCTGAACAGAGATGTGCTATACAAAAGAAACTTCGACATGGTTTTGCTCAGATGCGTGGACAGACACGAAGCAGACATGTTAATGCATGAAGTGCATGAAGGGTCCTTTGGAACTCATTCAAATGGGCATGCAATGTCCAAAAAGATCTTAAGAGCAGGTTACTATTGGTTGACAATGGAATCAGACTGTTACAAACACGTGAAGAGATGTCACAAGTGCCAGATCTACGCAGATAAGATCCATGTGCCACCGACTCTACTCAACGTTCTCTCATCTCCATGGCCTTTTTCCATGTGGGGGATCGACATGATTGGAATGATCGAACCAAAAGCTTCAAACGGTCATCGTTTCATCTTGGTAGCAATTGATTACTTCACCAAATGGGTCGAAGCAGCATCTTACGCCAATGTTACAAGACAAGTGGTTGTGAGGTTTATCAAGAATAACATCATTTGCCGATATGGTATTCCCAGCAAGATCATTACTGACAATGGTTCAAACTTGAATAACAAGATGATGAAAGAATTATGTGAGGAATTCAAGATTGAGCATCATAATTCTTCTCCTTACAGACCAAAAATGAACGGCGCAGTTGAGGCTGCTAACAAGAACATTAAGAAGATCGTCCAGAAAATGGTCGTCACTTACAAAGACTGGCATGAAATGCTGCCATTTGCTTTACATGGATACCGTACTTCAGTGCGTACTTCAACAGGGGCAACTCCCTTTTCTCTAGTATATGGCATGGAAGCTGTGCTCCCCGTAGAAGTTGAAATCCCATCAATGAGAGTCCTCATGGAAACTAAGTTATCAGAGGCTGAATGGTGTCAAAGCAGATACGATCAGTTGAACTTAATCGAAGAAAAACGTATGACTGCTCTATGCCATGGACAGTTATACCAAGCAAGGATGAAACAAGCCTTCAACAAAATGGTTCGACCTCGTGAATTTCGAGAAGGTGACCTCGTGCTTAAAAAGATCTTGTCTTTTCAACCAGATTCTAGGGGCAAATGGTCTCCTAATTACGAAGGCCCATATGTTGTCAAAAGAATATTTTCTGGCGGCGCCATGACTCTTGCAACCATGGATGGTGATGAACTCCCACATCCTGTGAATGCTGATGCAGTCAAGAAATACTTTGTCTAAAAAATACAAAAGAACAGCTCGGTAAGTTGAAAACCCGCAAAGGGCGACTTAGGCAAAAATGAGCGTCTCGGTGGACTGAAAACCCGAAAGGGCGGTCCAGGCAAAAATTAGAGACAATAAACAGAAAAAATTCATCCTGGTAGATTGAAAACCTGAAAAGGCAATCTAGGCAAAAATTAAGGATTAATGACAAAGTAACTGCATCAGTCCATACCTCGTCACCTGAAAAGTCTGTACTTTATCAAAGAATCTACGAACAAACCATCGCCAATCTGAAGCGACAAACACAGTTGGAACTCAAAGTTGTTAAGGGGATAGTGGTTATTGCTTTCAAATGTAGCCTTTTCCGCATAATTACCATTTCCAACTTTTGTAAATACTCTATGGAATCACGCCTTTGGCTGATCACCATCCTATTAAATAAATTTGAGCCTTGTGCCCATTTGTTTGCATTCTCTAATTCCTTTTAGCTTGCAAAATGACGCTTTATTTGTGTTATTCACTTTTGAAAAAAAAAAAGAGAAAAATAAGTTTTAAATGAATTTACTTCACTTTTCTTTTCAAAATAAAAGCGAAATTTTCCTTTGAGTTGTGAACAACGGAAGGAACATCGGCAGTCGTCTCCATAGGATGAACAAAAGGGTTCTCCCTGAAAATTGTTGAAACAACGGTATTCTGGTCCCAGTAAAGAATTCTTGAAGCAATTACCCCTCGAGGTAAAAAAGCTCTTCTATCCCCAGTGAAGAAGGTCTTTTATCCCCAGTGACGAAGATTTTCCATCTCCAGTGAAGAAGTTCTTTCATCTCAATAAGAAAAGATGCTTATCTTCCCCAGAGAAGTTTAAAGCACGCAGCATCATTCATCACCCGTGTTATCTACACCATGTTGAAGAACATTTGCCAAGTATCTGGTTGTATTGCGACGTCGGTCCTTCTCCAGTATATACTCCTCTGTCTGTCAGTATCGTCAGCATGCATGCGACATTCATGACATTCATCATTCATACATATTTGCATCGTTTATGCATTCTTGCATTTTTCAATACTTACTTGTTTAGGATATATTTATCCTCAAAAAGAAAAAAAGAAAAAAAGGAAAAAAAAGAAAAGAAAAAGAAACAGATATGGGCGTGTCATCTCTCCAAGTAGGTTGTCACCCATAAGCAGAAATAAAATCTTCTTTCTCCAGTTCCCCACTGAGATCATTCCTCGTGGAAGAAGGTTGCTTCAGTTTCTCCTCTCCAAAACAAAGGAGAAAATCCCCATTCGAGTTCATTCCTCATGGGTACAAAGTCTTATTTGACTATTTCTTTCCAATTCATTCATGGTTAGAACTTTGTCTTTACCAAAAATTCAAATTCCGATTCCACCAAAAAGAGTCGAGAAAAACAGACCATAAGCAATAGCCTCATCATCTGAGCAGCTTATGTCTCTTTCAAAAGACTTTTCCTCTCTAGGAAATCAATCATGAAGACCATTTGACAATCAGGGCCTTATTATTGTTCACAAGGCTGAATAACCAGTAATTCCCCTAACAAAGTCTCCAGAATCATTTTATCACTCGGCTGATAATTGATCATGTCTTCAAAACCGCTATCACGAGGCTGGTAGTCGGTAACCCTTTTGTTCTGGTTATATTATTTAACATGTCTATCACAATGCTGATAGTCGGTAATATTAACCGAATCTTTGAAACTCTTTTTACCTTGTCAAGTCTATCCCCATGCTGATAGTCGGTAATGTCGATAGGTAAGCTTTTCTTACAAAGCTATCATTCCCCAATGAAGCATACACTTGCTTTCCCGAAAAAAACGGATTCTCTTCCTAAAACGGATTGAGATATCCTTCCCAACCTCTTTTCCCCAGCGGAGTCAGTTTTTTGATATCCCTCGGTAAAGATATCCTTGTATCATTCGCAATTTTGGTATCTTAGGTCCAAAATTTGCGTCTTCTGATATTTAAGTCTCTTCCACCCTATCAAAACGAAGATTTTTCAATCTTCATGTCTCAGGTTGAAGAAACTTAAATAGGGGCATCTGTCATACCCCAATTTTTGACCTAAGATACCACCTCATATCATTGCATATGCATCATTTGCATCTCTAACAAATTGCATAGCTTGTGTTTGCTACTTGTGACTCAGCATGATTTGATCAGGAAATCACTCATCAGTACAAGTAACAATCAATTAGGGTTTTGTTCTCCCTTCATTTCAAATGAATCATCTTCATCAACAATCAACATTTGGTCCTCAGAGATTCATTTTAACAAGCTCAAAGGCTCTGAATCGACTGAATTAGGGTTTTGACTGAAGACAACATACTCTTGACTTTTGCTCAGGATTTGACCCAATGACTTGGGACATGACCTCAAGACCCCAAGTACATCATTTTGACCTAATCCATTAGCTCAAGACATCTCCTACACAAAGATTGATCAGACAAATCCTCAGATCAGGGTTTTGAATTATCAGGGACCAAAATCAGGGATCACATTTGGGAAACCCTAAAAATCTCCAGGAAGTCAATCAAAGGTTTCAATCATCCTCAAATAATCCCTATGACAACATACAATGGAAATTACACCTCAATTCAAGACCTACAGTCATCAATTTCATCAGGTCGACAATTAGGGTTTTTTGACCTAATTCATCTGAACAACTGACTTTTTAATCAGGACATGGTGTCACAACTCAAACTATGGTTCAATATCCTCTAATGTCTCAATGTGATTCATTCATACCATTCATTTGATAAGGATAGCTTGGTTCATTTGAAATCTCCAGAAACGCGATTCGTCTGAAAAAGTCAACTGTACAAGATCACCATTGACTTTTGGGGAATTTTGGTCAACCATGACTTTTGAAGTTTTAAATCATCAATATATGATATATGAAGTCATTTGATCAAGAAAAATCAAGAAAATCAATCAAGAATCAAAAAGTCAAAGTTTGACTTTCCATACTTAGAAAATTTTCTAAGTGTTTTTCAATGGTTTTTTCCAAACTTTGGAAGGGAATTTCTCAAAATTTCACCTACAAACTGAAAAAAACTTCCAACATGAAAGTTGTAGATTTTGATCCAATAAACAACTTTGACACATATAAATTTTTTCCATAAGATCAATCATTTAAGAGATATGGTGCTTCAAAGTTGGTACTTTTTGAAAACTTCACTTAAAACTTCATTTTTCTCAAAGTTCATGGATCTTTTTCACCCATTTCCTTAAAGGTCTTGAAGAAACTTTCAACTAGGGTTTTGAAGTGTGTAATATGAGCTTTCCAAAATGTCCAAGAGCATGAAAAAATGTGGAGTGTAGCCATGGTTTTGAATTTTGACATTAGTGAACTTTTTCACTTGAATTTTCACCATTTTTCACTAAGTTTCAAGACTACATGACCTATAATCCAAGCAATGATGCATAGAAGCAATGATTGAATGATATTTTCTGATTTGAAGATCAGAATGGAAGAGGATAGGAAGCTTGGAAATTAACCATGGTTTAGTTACTTTTAACCATATGCATTAAATGCAAAAGATGCCATTTTATCTCTTAAGCCAAGTCATCATTCTTGATCAACTTGCAAGAGCTTTGTATTCAGAAACTTTGGCCTATAAATAGAGGTTCAAATCACTCTTCAATTCACACCAAAACCTCACAATTATAGGTTTTCTCTCTTCTTTCTTAGAATGCAAGTTTCTTAAGTTTCAAAGAGGTGAAATTCTCAACCTCTAAACCTTTGAAGTTCTGACCAAAGTGAGGGTTCTAACATCTCAAAAACATCAAATGTGATGTGTTTGATCCATCCACACACCCCAAAAACACCTAAATCTCAGAATCACTCTTCAACCACCATGTTTGCATAAAGAGAGCCTTATCATGCCAAAATTCACACCAGCCCATATCTGTCCAAGTTAATCATCCAAACACATTCCATATATCATATATGAGCTATACCAATCATCATCCATGACCTGAAACACCTCCATCATCAAATTCGATCCTCACTTCAAAGCAACTGCAGATCGGGTTCCATGGATATACTCAGGTGAATTCAATCCATTCCAAGCATTCAAACATGTTCCATAAGGTCCACTAAAGCTGTTCAGATCATCAAACAACAACTGGAACTTCTATTTTGCAGAAATCAATTTCCAGATTGGCCGTTTTTGAAGGTAAGTAACATGAACTTCAAACTCTAACATACATGCATCATAAATGAAAAACTGGTTTACCATCTTGTTTCTGCACTATCACTGATCATTAACCCTCAATCAATTGCATCATATCATGATCATACACGATTTCACATTGAATTTCAGTTTTAGGGTTCTTCGTGTTCATCACAAAATTGACCCCCTTAGAGTCAAAATAAATGAATTCTGAGATCACCATCATGTTCCTTGTGAAAAACCGAGTGAGATAGACCCTTTGATCGATCCAAACAACACAGTTTTGAAGATTTTTGAATTTCAGTTATGGTGTGTTCTTGGCGCCAGATTTTCGTTCAAAGAATTCAAATATCTGTTTTAAAATATAATGAGTTGAAAGCGTATCATAAACAAGCTGCACACGCAGCTCAGCTGGTTAGTGTTTTGGTTGGTAAGCACTAGGGCGTGGGTTCAAACCCTTTGGGAGACAAAACCAATTTTTTATCACCTTTTTTCTTCATTTTTTTAACAAACTTTATCTAATTATTTAACCAATCAAATTAACTCATTTTTTATTCATTTTTTACACACTTCTTATTTAATATACCTATTTTTGACAACATTAAAAAAAATCACAAAAAAAGATTTATTTAATATGTTTTAATTAGGTTTAAAATGACATGTTTTTAAGTATTTTTAAATACTTTAAATGTTGTTTTTTTTCATTATTTGTTAACCTAATCACTTGTAAATATTTTTTGTGATCAAACCCTAATCACTGAGGTCTTAATTAAGTATTAAAACTTGTTTTAACTTAATTAAGTTGACTTTTGTCAAATTCAAATCGTTTTAAAACGAGCGATCGCGATTTTTTTTCAAACGATAAACCACTTCTTTTTGATTAAATTCTTTTGACTAATCAATTAATTTTCAAAACAGTGGGGCCTCTCGAATATTAGAGAGTATAAGACCCACTCCTTTTTCTTTTTACACAGTCTTTTTATTCAAAATAAATAAACTTTCTTTCAAAACAAACTTTCAAATCGTTTTTCAAACGACGCGTCTGCTTTTCAAATATACCATGGGCCTCCATGTAGGTATAAGTCCCGAGCCCTTTTGTACATACCCATTCCAGTACATGAAATTAGGTATTTCATTGTACGCCTTTTGTACATATCTCAATCAATCTGTTTTTTTAACTTTGAATAACAAACCAAAAATGAAGGTTTTCTTTAAATCTTCCCAAAAAAAATATCATGGGCCTCCATGTAGGTATAAGTCCCAAGCCCCTTTGTAAATACCTGTTTACATAGCTTTGAATAAATTCAAGTGGACCTCTCCCCGAGTGTGAGTCCCGAGCCCTGTGTATACAAATGGATCATGCTTACAGGTATATTTCCTTCATAAACTCCATTATATACACACACTTTGTCATATATATATGCTTATTCATAACCTGTTCATATAACTGTTCATATTTGTTCATGTACTTGTGCATATTTGTTTGTACTTGTTCATATGTGTGATTGTGTTATATACTTGTTCAACTTAGTACAACACTAGGTTCCCCATAGCCTCCTATTGGGCTTCGTGCAAAGAATCTCCACTAGTTTAGGTTAGGACATAGAGTATGGTTTCCCGGTGAAATCGCTCTAAGAGCTCAAACCAACTATACCATGCCTCCCCTTGGGCTTTGTACAAACGAGTGTCCCTCCCATAGCCTCCTCTTGGGCTTACAATGCAAGGACCCTGGATTGTCCCTCCCATAGCCTCCTCTTGGGCTTACAATGCAAGGACCCTCGGATAGCCTCCTCTTGGGCTTCGTACAAGGACCCACGGGCTTCTTATAAGCATCCCCCAATATCCAAATCAAATACCCTAGGAGATTAGACATTTATCATCTCTATGATAGGAGTATCTCTTCTATATCATCACAAACAATCAATCAATCAAACTTTTTTGCCACAAGGCTGGCTAATCAATCAAACTTCTTTTTGCCACAAGGCTGGCTAATCAATCAAACTGTTTTACCACCGTACTGGATGATTAATCAAAGTTTTTGTCACAAGGCTGACTTCATTGAAACTTTTGCCACAAGGCTGGCTGATTAATCAAAGTTTTTGTCACAAGGCTGACTTCATTGAAACTTTTGCCACAAGGCTGGTTAAACAAAAACATCTTTATCATTCTAAGCACCCTAAGTGGCATGGCCCCGAGCTTATAATGAAAAGATTTTCAAACAAAAATCAAACAGATGTATGTGATGATATAGATTAGATACATCGAACATTTAGATGACATTTGTCTCTTTTCCTTTGCTTCCACTAGCATAAGTGGGAACTACGATTGCTCTGACTTTCTCAACATCCCTTTGAGAATACGTAGGCACAAGGTCGATCCTTGGCGAGCAAAACAAAACAAAAAAAAACCATTCAAACCTTAGCACCCGTAGACCC
This sequence comes from Vicia villosa, assembly GCF_029867415.1. Classification (NCBI taxonomy): domain Eukaryota; kingdom Viridiplantae; phylum Streptophyta; class Magnoliopsida; order Fabales; family Fabaceae; genus Vicia; species Vicia villosa. The sequence goes on along the minus strand of NC_081185.1, from coordinate 76,010,667 downwards.
CGAGCTACAGATGCTCTGATTCCCTCTAAGGGATATGTATGCAGAGGATCTCGATGATCTTTGCGAGCATAATCAAACAAACACCTTAGGTCCCACCTATTTCACAACAGAACCTTCACCGTAGCATAGAATAAAAAACAATAAAGAACCCTGTAGAGTACTACAGATACGTTGGGTGCTAATACCTTCCCTTCGTATAACCAACCCTCTTACCCAAGATCTCCCCCCACTTTTTAGGTTATTGCAGCTTTTTCCCTTTTCCTCCTTTGGAAATAATAAAAAGTTTGGTCGAAATAAAAGAAAAATCATTTTTTTGAGCACTCGAGCCCAAAGAAGGCATCAGGTGTCTCATCCCACAAAAAAGAGGAACAAAACGATTTTTCGCCCGCGACAGAGTCTTATGTTGAAGAACTCACCATTAGTGAACTTCCTGCTGGATATTATGAGACGTGTCTAATAAATGAAGGACTCTGCAAAAGATTGGCAGTGTATAAAAAGGCTTATGCACTATTACAAGAAGAAAGAGTAAGTCTCATGACAAACATTGTTGACCTAGAGAGGAAGCTGCGAAACACAAGATCAAATAGTAAGACAACAATGGGAAGGAATCAAGGCATAAATATCAGCAAGACAGAGGTGAGAATCGTTCCTAACAAGATGAAGAAATATATATCCAATCAAAAGCTTCAACATCCGAAAAAACATTAAGAAAAGGGTACACCTATCTCACTCAAGAGATGCTATCAATGTGGCAAGATAGGTCACTTAAGGTTCACATGTCCTGACACTCATACACCTACCGGAAGAAAGATCCCTCAACAGAAAAATTTGGCCAAAATAAAGCCACCACTGCGTAAGTCATGTGTTGACACTAAACACTCAAGTTGTGGCATAAATGAGGAGGAGGTTATAAGGAAAGCAGGAAGCTCTAGAAGAAGGAAACCTAGACAAGATGAAGGTCACAGGAAAGACAAGTGCAGTCCTTCTATAAGAAAGAACACAAAAATAAAGTGGGTTGCGGTAAAAGAAGGTGAGACTACTATCTCAGTGGAATATGAAAATGTCAAAGAAGATGTTTTAACATCAGAGTGTGCTGAAAAATCAATTGTGTGCACTAAGATAGTTAGAGTCTCTGGAATTGATAAATGCTCATCCTTCAATATCCAAAATGCTCTCCATAGAGAGATTATTGTTAGGGACCGAATCCCAGAAGATGTTAGAAGATCGAGGAAATCATCTACAACTTCCTGATATGCTCACAACCTTGACCTAAACAAAACAAGGATGAATGCCCTTAATGACATCTGGACTAGAGATATGAAAAGAGAAGTTTATATGTTCAAGGCGAGTACTGTATGGAACATGGTACCAAGGGAGCTATATATTGGTCGTCAATTTCATTTAAGAGTGGAGACACTAGCAATATACCAAGAAACAAAAATCTTGATGGAAAGAGCAAATGCTTCACAATCAACCTGAGGATTCAAGAAAACAAGGAGAGCATGATTTTTCTTATCACAAATGAAGATGTAATTCTGATGATGGGTATGATTCACACAAAAGGATTAGACTGGTCTAAATTAAGTTGGATACAACAAGGTTTATCTACGCAGAATGTCAAGGAGGATGTCACAACTTTGCCTTGCAACATCACTGGACATCTCTACATCAAAGATTTTGTGGAGGACAAAAATATTACAATGAAGCATACGACCACTGATCTAGAGTTTGTGAATAATTTCACAAAGGGCTTAGAGGTGGAGGTTTCCCTAGTTCACAAAAGGATTCTTAAGTTGTCATCCCTCTACAACAACTATCGTATGATCTCAAATTGCTCTTCCCCCACAGAGTATTGCTCAAAATTCACTCACTTCATTGAGATGTCTCAATTCTCATCTTCCCTCTCTTCCAAGGAAGGGTCAAGGTATGTTCACAATGCCATTACTAAAATTTTCATTCGTATATCGGATGAACACCATCAAGTCCCTGGGATATCCGTCCCTCTGAACTCTGTAATGACTGACTCTTCAAAAGATTCCGGTGTGAATCAAGATGGTAGTTCTATGAAGGAGACTAAAGATGCTCCTAAAGATGATGACAATGTTTCTAACAATGTTCCTGACAATATCTATGACATTGACAATGAAGGTTGTGGTGTTGATGTTGATAATGGTGGTGGTGGTACAAGTGCGTCTAGTAAAGGTGCTAAAGTTAACAATATGTTTGATGATGGCACTAAGATAAAAAATCTTGATGCAACACGGTTTGAAAACTTGCAAAGTAAGTCAGGAGTCTACATATATGAGGATTCATAAATTACTTTATAAAAAAGGAAGAGAGAAGTGGATTGCTTTCTTTGGCAACTTTTGTGGCCAAACAGGGGGAGTAGTAATGTCACCCCAAAACAAAAAGTATGTGTGATCTATAATTCTGATGCTTTATTTTGTGTTGATCTGATTTAATTGATATGATTGTGTGTAGTATAGCAGTTTATTTCCGGTATACTTGACTGCTGCTCATGCGGTATGGTTGTAGTGGTAGTATAACCATGATATGTGCTTTGATGAGTGATGTGTAGAAGTAGCAGTAGTTGTGGTTGATGTATGCATACTGATGGTAGTAGTAGTGTATGCTGTTTGTGTAGTATGTTGTACTGTATTAGCTATGAGTATGGATGGTTTTGTGTTTTCTGCTACAAGTGTTTCTCTGATATGGTGTGACAGGTTGTTTTAGCAAAAAATTTGCCAAAGGGGGAGATTGTAGGTGTTTTCCTATTGGATGCATTTATGGTAAAACATACCTGGGTGATTAAGATCTTGGCCAATGTCATGACATGCTTTATATGGTGTTATGCAGGCTGCATATTTTTAAGCTAATACAGGTTTTGTTAGTGAATGTCATGACCAATGTCATGACATCCATGTCTGACAACAGAAACTGTTATGTTTTATTATTATGTTTCCTGATTTCTCTCAATGTACAATTTAGGAAACATTTTATTGTGTGCTGAATATTTATCCTAGAAGATTTCGTTAATAGAACATTCTGTAACAACTTGATGACGTGTAAATTAGGTTAACTTGGTTAACCCTAATTTGGTTATTGGAAAGCCCAAGGCCCTAGAACTGCATATAAGAAGACTGCAATCCTAATTTGGAATTCAGAGAGAGATTTTTTAATTGTGAAGAACCATAGTTCTGTGTGTATGTGTTTAGTCTCTTGCACTCCAAGCAATTGTCTTTTCATGATTGTATTGGAATAGGTTTTTTTTTACTTTGTCACTCTAAGCTTTTAAGCACGAGTGTGTGTCCCTTGATTGAAGGTTTTAAGCAGATCAAGGTGTGTTTGAAGTATGTCTTCTCTCTTATTTGTTTAATGTCTGTTTGTAATCACTGTTGTGATTGAGGGGGAGTGAATGGAGATACTCATGTCTATGATTAGATTGGAATTGCATTGGGTAGGTCTTAAGTGAGGATTTATAAACGGGGGAGTTTAACTCTAAATTAATACTGCTTATATTGGATTCCCTCCTTGGCTTGATAGCCCCCATAGTAGGTATTGTTGTATACCGAATTGGGTGAACAAATTGTTGTGTTCTTTACTATTTTTATGCACTTTTGTTTTAACGTTTTATTCTGTGTGATTGTGGATGTCATAACATCCAGTACGACATCGCGTGTGAGTTATGTAACACCCCAATTCTACCCAAAGCATTTAGGCAAGAAAATATCAGAGTATTAAAATTTCATACAACACCATTAGGATGTTACACCAAGTAACCAAGAAACACCTAGAAAACAAACGGCCATCAACGATGCCAAAAGCATACAACACCTGCCTATAAAACGATACATAACACACGGAAGATATGAACATAAAAATGTACGTATAGTTCTCACTCTCAAAGAGGAGTTTTCCAAAATAAAGTGTTTACAATACACATCAGCACATCATCACATATACATGTTCAAAAGAGTCATATACAAATAAATAACAACAGACTCCCGACTCCCCGGTGTTACGTATCAGAGAAACCGACAAGACCAACTGGAGAACTACCTCTTCCAAAGACTCCCGAAGCGGCTAATCTGCAGGATGCCACTCAAGCATCAAATCAGCAGAAGGGTGAGTATATAGTTCATTACGAATAAGTATAATATATGTAGCAACTAAAACACAATTAATCAAAATACAACACACAGATCAACATAATATCTCAAGAATAAAAGTCACGGCAATCCACTCATTCAACCACAATCGATATATAAGTAATGCGACACATGAATGATAACATAAATTATAAAGACAGATAATGATGAATGAGACTCGACTATGCATATGCATGTGGTACCAAATCCGGAGTAAACTCCTCCTTGTCATTATGACAAATACACCTGGCCGAGCATTATGCTGGGACTTTATTCCACTCAGGAAGCCCGCAGGCTGTCGTCATCGAGCATGTAGCTCCCACTGATGACCCTTGTCGAGCATTATGCTGGGACTTTATTCCACTCAGGAAGCCCGCGGGCTGTCGTCATCGAGCATGTAGCTCCCACTGATGACCTCTTGCTACTCAGGCTAATATACCGTTACCGAGCATTAAGCTCCTACTGGTAACCAATGCCCGCAGTCCATCTGTAAACAGCATTCCACCATTAACGTATTGAAATGTTATGATGCGCAAATATATGAATCTATTACATGACAACAACATCATCAACAATATAACACGATCATACACTCACGTTACATCGTTTATATTCTATCCAAAAGGATACATCACCAATTAATAACATCGTTATCAATTACATCACACCATAATTACCACACAGGCATTAATAAGCACACAACACACATTCACCGTCAAAACATACTGGCCACATTGGCATAAATGACCGCATAATTGCATCGCATCAAATTAATATTGGCCATCGGCCCACAGCTTCATCAATACATCATCAACAAGTTATAATAACAACAATTCAACAATGATAATACATCATTCTCATAACAACAATTACTTGCCATAAGGCCACACATCATGTTAACAACAAACAACCAAACATCGTCACATATCAAGAATGAACATTCATTAATACATAACACATATGAACATGATCTCATGTTATCGACAACTAATCACATACCTCATACCAATACGATAACATTCACACAACACATCATCATGATTTATCATGCACTAGTTCACAAAACCATATATGAAAATCAACCAACCACTAATACATCCTACATCATCATATAGAGCATGGAAATAGCTTCCCAATGTTTCAAATGACACATAAAATGAACACCCAAGTTAAAAGATAAGACTTTTCAAAGTTTGGAAAACATAAACATACTTCATATGTTAACCCTACTTAGTTCTACCACTAAATCCTAATAAAAATAATAGGATACTACATCATATGAATCATTTCATTAAATCTTAGTGTAGATTATTGCCTTAGCTTTCCAACGCTTCGAACCGCGACAAAATCGGAGCTACGGATCAAAAGTTATGATCGTTACAAAATTTGTCAAAATGGAAAAAGCTGTAGGTCGACGCATGGAAAACATAGGTCGACGCATTGAACTCCTGCCACCCTCGGGTATGCACACACTGACCCAATAGGTCGACGCATTCAGCAGAAAATGCAGATTTTTCCCTTTTAGGCTGCATAGGTCGACGCAAACCCCTGTGTAGGTCGACCTAAGCTTCGTAGAAACCCTAAAATCACCATTTCCACCAACCAAACTCTTATAAACATTTCTCTAACTCCTATACATCATTATAACATCAATACAACACATACATACCATAAGAACAACCTAACATCAAACTTTTCATGGTTGATTCATCAATCTCTCTCAAACCTAACATTTTCTTACAAAACAAGAAAAAATGGAAGATATGGAAAGGATGAAGAAGATGAACAAGAACAACTATATAAACCATACAAATGCATAATAAATGACATACTCCCCCTTACCTTGGATTTGTTCTTGGATCAAGGTTTGTTTTGATCACCACAAAATCTCTTTTCCTCTTCTTCTTCTTCTTCTTCTTCTTCTTCTTCTTCTTCTTCTTCTTCTCTTTCTCTCTTCCTTTTCTTCTTTTCTGTTTTTCTTCCTCTTTCTTTCTATCCTTTTTCCCTTCTTATCTTTTCTCCCACAAATATCTCTTAGCCACTTATCAAAATATCTCACTTTACGGTCCAAAATCAATTGCTCAGAAAAACCCCAAAACGCAGAATATTACCTTAATAATATTTCCAGTACCAAAAATATGAAAACCTTCAATTAAATATTAGTCCGCCATCCCGAACTAATACCGACTGAGACGACTCCAAAAACGGTAAAATTCCAATAAACGTCACAAACGTCCAAATTAAGCATATACTTATATTTCCGGGCGTTACAAGTTACTAGAATTTTCAAGATTTATCTTTTTAATTTCTTCTTCTTTTCACGTAGTAAACAATAGCAAAAAGCTTCAAAAATAAAGAAGGTATCACACTTATGAATAAACTCAAATATGATGTAGTCATCATAATCAAAGATATATATTTTTCCTCCAAGACTCTCATATTGCATGGGTCCAATAAGATACATATGAAGTAATTCAAGAATAAGAGTAAGATGTTTAATGTAACATCGGAAAAATAATTATTTGCTTAATTTAGACATTTGTGATGTCTATTGAAATTTTTGCGTTTTGGGACGTTTTAGTCTATATTAGTTCGGGATAGCGGATTGACATTTAATTGAAAATTTTAATATTTTTAGTATTAGAAATATTAATGAGTTAATATTTAGCGTTTTGAGAATTTTCTGAGTAATTAAGATTTGACCGAAAATATGAGGCATTGAGTAATAAGTCGGTATATTAAAATAATCGGATTTTATTGTAATGGAATATAAGTGGAAGTATTATTTTTACATTAAGTGTAGAAATTAAATTAGGCTTATATTATGGTATCTTTAAGTATTAAAGGTGTAATTATTATTAGGCCCATTAGGAAGTGGTAACTAAGTAGTGGTATAGTTTTTGTCATTTTGGAAAAGAGAGAGATTGGGAGTAACCGAGGAAAAGAAAAAGAGAAAAGAGAAAGAGGGGTTAGGGTTGTAAAGAGGAGAAGAAGGAGACCCAAAGTGTTGCTCTCAAGTGTCATTTTCCCCCAAATTTCCATTGAAATTTCTTAGAGTTGCACTCAATCCAAGGTAAGGGGGGATTCTTACTACCTAAATGGGAATATGATGAGTTATATATGGGTTTAGGGTATAGAGTAGTCATTGTATGGTGTTAATTTTATTTTCTGTTTGAAATTGCAAATGAGTTTTTTGTAATGTTGTTGTTCATTAATACTGTTTTTGGGATTGAATAAATAAATCCGCACAGTATGTTCGACGCAAATGCTTGGGACGACCGACACATATGCCTGTGACGTCCGGCAGGTTGTGTGTTGCTTATCATTTTTGTTTTAGGATGTTAAGTATGTGTCCCTTGTTTTCATTAAGTGCCACGCCTGTATAATTTTCATGTGATGTTCAGTATGCCCTGCAAAATTGTTTCTTCTGTTCTTACTTTATTATCAATGGATACTTTTTATATGTAATAGTTATATAATAAAATATATATAATGGATAATATAGTGGAAATGAATAGTTTAGAAATGAATATAATTGGAAACAGTAGTAAATGATTATGAACAATAGCAATTATAGAATAAATGTAATTCAAAACAGTCCCGTTTAACCGAAATAGCTGAGCTAAGCATTATAATTAGCTGTCCGAAATTTGATGAAAGTTTACGTGGTAGCTAAGTTTAATTAGTAGGTTAATGTGGTGGTGATATGTTGTTGAAATTGTGCTATTCTACAAACCGACCGAAATTGTGTGGATTTGAATATCCTTTAAATTAAATATTGGTTTTGGGATAGAAAATGAAATAGTAAATTGGAACTAATGTAGTGTAATTATTAATTTGTTGATTTAATTAATAGTTGAATTAATTTCAATAAGTCTATTTGATTGGAAAACACATAGACTTAGATAAATTATCCGGTTTGTCGGTAAATAACGGTATCTTGAGAATTTGACTGTAATTGTGTTTTGGTTGACTATTTACGTTGAGAATGATATATTGCTATGTCGATGATGTTGTGTTGATAATTTAATTAGATTCTAATTGGAAGTTGAATTGGTTTATTGATATGTTGGCATATTGTGATTATTTTTAGAATTGACCGAAAATTGTGATTTTGGTTTGGACGACGTTGTTGCGAATAATGTTGTGATTGTCAATATGATTGTATTGTGCATTGTTATGTGATTAATCTTATGGTATGAATCCTAGCGATTTTTCATTAGTTTAGTTGATTATGATGACATGTCAGTACGTCGAGATGATGATAAACTATTGTTGTTGTTGTTGTGGATTGAGTTGATAGAATCGATTGTTGTTGATAAAGTTGATTGAATTGTTTGAGTTATGTTCGAAAAGTTGTCGCGTAGCATAACATTGTTAGCGTTGGCCTTTAATGTTAAAGATGATAGAGTTTTTGCGTTGATGCCTCGGAATTATTGGCAATTGATAGAGTTGGGAGTTTTACTCCAATGGTACCACATGCATATGCACAGTTGAGTTGCATTTGAGTTGTTGTCAGTTGTTGTTGGTTAGAGTTGTTGTTTATGATTTGTGATGCTTATGTGTGATAACATGACTATCCTTTGATGATGTTCTTTGTGTTGTTTATGTCGATGTGGTGTAAAGAGGTGATTCATTTATATTCTTTACCTAATATATGATTTATCATAATCCTATTTATAAAGTTTGATATCTCACCTTTTATGTTTGAATGTTGCCTCCACATGGATAACGTTCAGGTAATCCAGATGAGTAGTTGTTTCCGCTTATAGTCGAGTTTTGGGTGTCATTGCTCTGACCGGACTAACACTCATGAACACGATCAGAGACACGTCATACTGGATGACCCCTGTATATAACTATCTAACGAGCGACCTCCTGCCAGACGACCCCAAAGAGGCTTCCGTGATCAGAAGAAGAGCCTGCTCATACGTCCTGGTCGAAAAACGATTATATCGACGAGGATTCTCCATCCCCCTCCTCAAGTGCGTCGACGAAGGCACGGCCCCTCACATACTCCGAGAGATACACGAGGGAATCAACTCCCAACACTTAGGAGGAAAATCTCTCTCCAGGAAAGCTCTCCGAGCAGGATACTACCGGCCCACCATGTAACACGATACAAAAGAATACGTCAAGAAATGTGACAAGTGCCAGCGCTTCAGAGACATGCACCTTCCACCCCCTAATGAGCTCAAATCCCTATCATCTCCCTGGCCGTTCGCGTGGTGGGGCATGGATCTCCTCGGACCATTTGTGACGGGAACCAACCAAAACAAATACCTTATAGTCTTCGTCGACTATTTCACCAAATGCATCGAAGCCGAGCCGCTAGCTAAAATCACATCCATGAACGTACTACGATTCTATAAGAGGAACATACTCTACCGGTTCGGAGTTCCCCTAGCCATCATCACCAAAAATGGCACCCAGTTCACCGACAAACGCTTCCAAGAGTTCATCGCGAAACTAGGGACAAAGCAACATTTCGCATCGGTCGAACATCCCCAGACAAATGGGCAAGCCGAAGCTGCCAAAAGAGTGATACTGAGAGGTCTCAAAAGGAGACTAGACGAAATCAAGAAGGGACGGGTCAAGGAATTACACAGTGTCCTCTGGGCTTACCGAACCACCCCACACTCCACCACCGGGGAGACCCCCTTTTGGCTTACGTACAAGACGGAGGCCGTAATCCTCGTCGAGGAACCCCTCGAGAAAGAGGCCAACCTCGAGGCCGTCCGAGAAGAACTCGACCTGGTCGAAGAAATTCGAACAGGAGCGGCTCTGCGCGAAACTTTGCTCAAACAAAAAATCGCTCTGAGACATGACGCCAAGGTCATCAGACTGGAATTCAAAGTGGATAGCCTAGTACTCAAAAGAAACCACAAAGATCCCCACGAGGGCAAACTAGACGCGAACTGGGAAGGCCCCTGTCGTGTCTAAGCGAAGACCAAAAATGGGGCATACTACTTGGAAAACCTACAAGGAGAAGAACTCGCTCGACCCTGGAACACTGAAAAACTCAAGCAATATTACAGCTAAACATAGGTGCGGCCCAGGTACACGTCGAGTACCTCACAATGAAAACAAACCGACAGAAGTATGCTCCCTTAATCGAGCAGACTCCTTGTCCTTCGGGGGGCATGAATACCGAGCATCCCCATCGTAAACAAGTACCCAAAAGGCATAACACCCCGGTCGCGAGGGGACCGTTCACGCCATGAGGCTCAGAACTCAGCACAATGGGACCTGAAACTCACCCTCGCCAGGAACTTGCCCCCAACCATCGACCATAGTTCCACACATTTGGCGATCAATACATCATAATCGAGCAAACCTCCTAACTAACAAAAATACGAGCAAAAACTAGAAACAACAACAGTACTTTATTCATCATCCACGAAAGTTACAAAATACGTGCGAACTCCTTCGAGTGAAGGTACTGATACTAGTCCTCATCCCACTCCATCTCAGAGCCGTCAACTATGGTCACGACCCTCACACCTGAAGAATGAGCCTGCGCGTCTGGACTGCGATCCCCCTGAGAGCGAGAAGCATACCCAGCGGAGACCTCCTTCTTCTTCTGCTTCACCTCCTTGACTCAACGAGAGCATGAAACTGTGGAAACCTTCTTCCCCTTTGCGCCACCCATTCCTGCGTAACAATGAAGAAGAAGAGGCCCATAAGACCTCCCTTTATAGGAAAAAGGAAAGGGAACAAAGGCATTTAGGAAACAGACAAAGCATTAAAAGGCAAATCCCTTGGAAACCAGCGACACACCGCCCAAGGAGTCAAAACGCGTGCGCACAGACTTCGAGAAACGGACACAGCAAATTAAAGCGCTAAAAATAAAGTACATTCAAATTAAAATTGAGCAGGCAGCCCGAGAATGTGCCCGACTACGGCCATGAAGGCCGAACCGGTAATATCATTACAAACCAAAAACGGAGGGCATCCCCCGGTACATCACAACAAAATAAAAAGCGGCATGCAGGCCAAAAACTTAACATAAAAAATCTTCATACACCTTCGTCCATCCGGGTCTCCTCGGTCTCCTGGGCTGTGGGTTCTTCCCCGAAATCAGGGGAGACGATCCGGTCACCTTCCACACGATGATAAGGCCCGGTTCCCTCGGTCACCAAATCCACCCCTAGGTTCGTCAACATAAACTGGGCCACGGTGGAGTTATAGGTGTCCTCGGCGGCAGCAACACAGTCGCCTCCCAGGACTCGTATGTATTGAATCAAATCCGCCCGGGTCAAAAGGTATTTCTCCTCCTCCGTCTCATCCTCAGCAGGAGCCTGAGATCGATGAAGAGAAGCCTCCTTCCCTGAAGAGGACAACATCGCTCCATACAAAGTCCGATAGAGCAAAGTATACTGCCTCTGCACGTCAGCCAGAGCATCTTCCTTAACACCCAACCGAGCCTTCACGGCCGCCAACTCCTCACCTTGTTCCTTCAGCTCACGATCTCGCTCCTCTAGAGAAGATGCCTTGCTCCTGACATCCTCCTCAAGCCTCCTCGCGGCCTCCACAGACAAGGGCGCCGAACGGGCATACAGAGCAGCCAGCTCAAGGACCCTGACCACATCAGCGACATCCTGCACCAAGAACCACTGACGAACACACGGATCCAAGCCTTCAATATGAAGAGACTCTGCCCGAGGGATAGTCAGAGAGGGCCCTCCTTTGCTGAAGAAAACATGAAGGCAAAGTGAAGACGTCACCAGCTTCCTCCCGGGTCAAATCCACAGGCTCAACCCTCTGCTTCTTATGACGGACCAATGCGTCTAGATTCGGTTGCTGACGAAGGGGAGAAGGATGAACCATAGCAGACTTCAGTGATTCCCCTTGGTCAGAAGCCCGCAACGGAGATCCGACGGCCAGCGGAGAGGAAGAGGAAGTACCCGAACCATCCGTCGGGGATCTCTGCATAGCAGCTAACCGAGGGCCAGCACTCTCCTTATTAACCGCTTTAGATTTTCTCACCTATTTGAGCATCCTATCGTGGCGTGCCTGATCCATTGATTATGAAAAAAGGAAACAAACACGCAAGAGTCAGCCCGTCATAAACTATTATTATAAAAAGGGATTTAGACACAAAACAAAAAAGAAAAAAAGGGGCAGATACCCAGATAAGCCATAACACCCTCATCAGTTCCATTGGCCAACAAGTTCTTTATACTAATAACACCCGGCTCCGTAATGGGACCCCCGCTATCATCGACCACGGGCCTCCCCGATTGATCCAGCTTCGCGACCGGTGGGTGACCCTGCACAAACTTCTGGAGGATGGCATATTCATCCCGAGCATCCTCGTCCAGATCTGATACCCTGGTGATGTATTGTTCGGTCTCGTACGCGAAATGGTCCTGCAACCAGAAGAACCTGAACTTCTGCCTCTGAGCAGTAACGGGCTCTCCTATGTCGTTAAGAACTGGGCGACCATGCACATCTAAAGTTGGCACCCAAGCGAAGACACTGTCACGGGCCTCCTGAGACTGGGGACGAATGAGATAGAAGCGCGACTTATAATTTTTCAGAGAATCCGAATAAGACTTGAAGATCTTCTTGGATTGTTTCAGGGACACCCATCCGAAACGACCATCAGCTACCTTCCGTTGCACGCAGAAGATATAAAAGAATAAGGGAATAGTGGCCGCTATCTTCAAGTATGAGCAGGTCAGCTCGAACGCCCAGATAAACGCGATTGCGTTGGGATGGAGTTGCCTAGGAGCCACCTCTAGGTGGTTAAAAACGGCCATCTGAAATTCAGTAAAAGGCACGCGAAATCCCATCTCCCTGAAGACCACCTCATAGATCGGGATCAAATCAGGGGCATACATATCATAAACACGGTCCTCCTCTCTGGGGATAAGCACGGACCACCCGTTCTTGGTCGCATCCCCCGCAGGATCCACATGACACCCAATCTCCAAGAAAATATCCGAACTATCCTCTACAAAAAAGCTCTCGATGTCGAGCGCCTCTTGCAGCACCCAAGACTTTAGAGGCACCCCCCGCTGAGCCGGGGGAGTCGCAGACGATGAGCCTGATGTAGACAGGCGTCCTGGATCGGCCATACTCACCTAAAAAACATGGGAGAATAGTGAATTCGACAGTACAATCAAATCCACACTTCCACCATTGTTTAGAGTGAAAGGGCGCACCAACAACCCGGAGACGAAGTGACCCCCGACCATATCTTTCCCGAGGAAACGGTCGCCCGGCAGAAGGTGACTCGCGCCAAAGGGAAGATTGAACATCCATGCTGCTTCAGGGTAGTACACTTTGAAAAGAAACCCTAAAAACACACTAAAGGGTGATCAAAACCCCCAAAACCTCCAATAACAATCAGCAGATCAGAAACTAAAGTCGAAACTGACAGCCTAATCATTCACAGCCGTCAACGGAGGAGAAGCTAACCATCTCCATCGTCTACCACTAACAAACCTTCAAACTCTCTCCCAAAATCGTTCTAAAAGCCCTATCCTAATCGCATGCATATAATTCCTGAACAATCAAAACACAAAAAACTGGAAACGAAGGGAAAAAGCAAACTTACAAGTAAGATTCTGGAAGGGAGAACGAATATTGGTGATGAAGCGTTGCGGCGGAGCACATGATCGGCGACGGAGGGAGAGAAAGCAAAGAGAACGAATTTGAAAAGTTTGGGGGAAATGACAACCCCTGGTATTTCTAAGCGCCTATGGACGTCACGTGTGCCGCACGCGACCTCTGGAACGAAATGGTCATCATTAACCCTAGTAGCCTACGGGTATGATAGCCATCATCACGCATTAAATGCGACACGTCCCCCAACTGACAACTCTGAAGCGACACACTTCCAAGCTCCCGACCTGACCTTTCTTCTCCCCTAGCTCCGGGCTGCTTCCCTCGGAGGCATCGGATCCGGATCCCCGGGAGAACTCCTCTGCCCAGCGTCCTCGAAATCGTCCCTCCCACGAGCGGAAGCAACGATTTGGGGGGCTCCTGTTCTGGATCGGCCGAATTGTCTCAATTGGGCCAACCCACTCTTTGATCTAAGGCATCCTGGCCCAAGGCATCCGGACAAACACTAGACACAACCGAGCACGTTATAGCCTCCTGCTCGGTAACGTCCAACGCCTTGCAAATAGGAGTCTTTTCCGCATGAGACAATCCTATAAATAGCCCTCTAGTCCTAGAGGGCAAGGTATCCTTTTTCTTACCCCAAATCTCTCACTTTGTTATACCCTGTTGTCCGAATACTTTGGCATCGGAGTGCCTTGCAGGTACAACCATTTTCCCCCTTCAATCGTTCCGGATTGCAAGCCTTCATTGTTGCTGGCCATCTGATCTGCTCGGTAAGATCAATTATACTATTATGGAAACAAATTTTCTTCAAAAAGCAGCCTTCTGATTGTACTATTATGGAAACAAATTTTCTAACTCAATTTTTTTAATAGGCAATGATATAAGAAATCACATTATGGGTGCAACCCTTACAACGAAAAAACTAAAAGAAAAGTTAACTAATTCAAAGGTAGCTTATAACAATCATAAAAAATAAATCTAGAATCAGAATCACTATTACACATCCATCTCCAAGTCATTATTAAAACTCAACATGTACTGTTTGTCCAAATCCTCTAAAAAAAACCAGAACCTACCATATATAAGAGACGAGTTATTCTAGTGAATGAATGAATTTAATACAAACCATTTAAGGCCACCCTACTAGTGACCATATAATATTCAACAATTAGTGAAAAAGAAATGGCTTGTGTACGTACTATGTTTCCGGAATTGAGAATATTTTCTTAATAGTAAAGTATCTATAATTGGGTGTTAAAATAACACCAATCTATATATATGGATATATTTATAAAGTTTGGAGAACTTCTGAGTCATCTAAATTCTCCACAAAATAGAAAGATTGTTTTAAATAATTTAAAGGAAATGACAAAGTTATGCTAGCACAAAAGAAATGTTTATACAATTTTAGTTGCATCTAGAACATTCATTTTGAGTAAATTACTTTTAAATAAAATAGATGAAATAATTTATTTTAAAAAGTCATTTTAATTTTGAAAAATATGGAGTATTGTATAATTGTTTATTATTTTGACTTCAATAAAAAGAGGAAATAGTTTGATTATCTCAAATTCAAGTTCCAACCATGAGACATAAATTAATAAGTTAGTTGACAAATTATTTAATAGTTTCTCAAATTGCAAAATAATTTTATAAAACAATGTTTCCTTTAATTTTTACGGGTCACTATCATCATAATTAATAATTTTACTAAAATTGTTTAATAATCAAAATAATATTATTTTACGTGTCACTATCACTACAAATTCATTTTTTCTTTTAATCAACAAAATATTTGTAAATATTAATAAATATTAGTAATATTATTAAATATTTATAGTGATTAAACATATTTGATTTAACATGTTGGTGATTTGCTACATATTTGTTTTTAAATATTTGCAGTTATTAATGATTTTATAATAACTATATTAACAACAATCAAGCTTAATCGAATGATCTAAACTATGAATGAACTTACCCGTGCAGATGCACGGGTCTTCTACTAGTAATAATATATAGTAACTATTAAAAAAACTTGATATAAGCTAATTAAAAATTATTTTTTAAATGATAATGATAATAATAATAATAATAATAATAATAATAATAATAATAATAATAATAATAGATAGATAGTAGCTGTTTTGGACTGGGCCTAGAGCTGGCCCACCGTCGGACAGAGCCCAATCTACTAGGATCAGCAGAAAACATGTTTCCCACGTGCTCCTCACCCAAGGAGCACGTCTTCAACTATCTTTCGCATTTTGCTCAACAAGCAAGACGGTTTGTAACGGGCAACTCTTCCCACATCTTTGAAGATCTCGGGAAGCTGACCCAGGATTGTGAGAACGTGTTGCTCACTCCCACATATACGATTGGCTTAGCAATATGGGCTTACTATAAATATCCTCCTCTGAAGGAGGGTTAGAAGCTGACCCAGGATTGTGAGAACGTGTTGCTCACTCCCACATATACGATTGGCCTAGCAATATGGGCTTACTATAAATATCCTCCTCAAAAGGAGGGTTAGGTATTATCAAATTTTACAATTTTAAAATTTATTTATTAATAAAGATATGCTTTTACATTTCACGTATTTATTTCATATTTTTTCTACAATGCGTTTTCACTTTTTCACGTATTTTTTCTCTTTTAACTCTTTAGGGCCGCCACCTCCAATGACAATTACAACAACTGACTTTCCTTCCTTTTCAGTTGATCTGTGACCTTCTCTTCTCTCTAATATAAAAAATAAAAACACAACTAAAAAAATATAAATTCAAGATTAGTTGTTCAATTTTTTATTAAAACTCAACATGTATTATTTGTCCAAATCCTCTAAAAAACCAGGACCGACTATGTATAAGAGACGAGTTATTCTAGTGAACGGATGACTTTAATACAAACCATTTAAGTCCACCCTACTAGTGACCAGTTAATGTTCAACAATTAGTGAAAAAGAAATGCCATGTGCACGTACTATGTTTCCGGAATTGAGGATATTTTCTTAATAAAGTATCTTTAACTGGGTGTTAAAATAACACCATTCTATATATAAGGATATATTTGTTAAGCTTCGAGAACGTCTGAGTCATCTGAATTCTTCACAAAATAGAAAGATTGTTGAAATAATTTAAAGGAAATTACAAAGTTATGATAGCACTAAAGAAATGTATATACAATTTTAGGTGCATCTAGAACATTCATTTTGAGTAAATTACTTTTAAACAAAATAGATGAAATAATTTTTTTTAAAAAGTCATTTTAATTTTGTAAAATACGGAGTATTGTATAATTGTTTATTATTTTGTCTTCAATAATAAGAGGAAATAATTTGATTATCTCAAATTCAAGTTCCAACCATGAGACATAAATTAATAAGTTAGTTGGCAAATTATCTAATAGTTTCTCAAATTGCAAAAATAATTTTATAAAACAATGTTTCCTTTAATTTTTACCGGTCACTATCATCATAATTAATAATTTTACGAAATTTTTTTAATAATCAAAATAATATTATTTTACGTGTCATTATCACTACAAATTCATTTTTTGTTTTAATCAAAAAAATATTTGTAAATATAAATAGTTATTAGTGATATTATTAAATATTTGTAGTGATTAAACATATTGGATTTATCATGTTGGTGATTTCCTACAGATTTATTTTTAAATATTTGCAGTTATTAATGATTTTATAATAACTATATTAACAACAATCAAGCTTTGCCGAATGATCTAAACTATGAATGAATTTGCGCGTGCAGACGCACGGGTCTTCTACTAGTAATAATATATAGTTACTATTAAAAAAGAATTGATATAAGCTAATTAAAAATTATTTTTTAAATGATAATAATAATAATAATATTAATAATAATAGTAGATAGTAGTTGTTATGGACTAGGCCTAGAGCTGGCCCACCGTCGGGCAGAGCCCAATCCACTAGGGTCAGCAGAAACCATGTTTCCCACGTGCTCCTCACCCAAGGAGCACGTCTTCAACTGTCTCTCGCATCTTGCTCAACAAGCAAGACAATTTGTAACAGGAAACTCTGTCCACATCTCTGAAGATCTCGGGCATCTGACCAAGGATTGTGAGAACGTGCTGCTCACTCCCATATATACGCCGAAGCCCTGGTAGTCATCCATTATGGGCCTAGGCTTTCAGTCCATAATTGAGACGATTAGCCCAACATCGAAGGCTTACTATAAATATCCTCCTTTAAAATTTATTTATTAATTAAGATATGTTTACATATTTTAACATTTCACGTATTTTTTTCTTCAATGCTTTTTCACTTTTTCACGTATTTTTTTCTCTTTTAACTCTTTAGGGCCACCACCCCAATGACAACTACAACCATTGACTTTCCTTTTGAGTTGATCCTTGACCTTCTCTTCTCTCTAATATAAAAAAAAAACACAATTAAAAAAAGTATAAATTCAAGATTAGTTGTTCAATTTTTTATTAAAACTCAACATGTATTATTTGTCCAAATCCTCTAAAAAACCAGGACCGACCATGTATAAGAGACGAGTTATTTTAGTGAAAGAATGACTTTAATACAAACCATTTAAGTCCACCCAACTAGTGACCAGTTAATGTTCAACAATTAGTAAAAAAGAAATGGCTTGTGTACTTACTATGTTTCCGGAATTGAGAATATTTTCTTAATAGTAAAGTATCTATAAATGGGTGTTAAAATAACACCATTCTATATATATGGATATATTTGTTAAGCTTCGAGAACGTCTGAGTCATCTGAATTATTCACAAAATAGAAAGATTGATGTAAATAATTTAAAGGAAATTACAAAGTTATGATAGCACTAAAGAAATGTTTATACAATTTTAGGTGCATCTAGAACATTCATTTTGAGTAAATTACTTTTAAACAAAATAGATGAAATAATTTATTTTAAAAAGTCATTTTAATTTTGTAAAATATGGAGTATTGTATAATTGTTTATTATTTTGACTTCAATAAAAAGAGGAAATAGTTTGATTATCTCAAATTCAAGTTCCAACCATGAGACATAAATTAATAAGTTAGTTGGCAAATTATCTAATAGTTTCTCAAATTGCAAAAAAAAATTATAAAACAATGTTTCCTTTAATTTTTACGGGTCAGTAGGATCGTAATTAATAATTTTACGAAAATTGTTTAATAATCAAGAAAATATTATTTTATGTGTCACTATCACTACAACTTCATTTTTTGTTTTAATCAACAAAATATTTGTAAATATTAATAGTTATTAGTTATATTATTAAATATTTATGGTGATTAAACATATTGGATTTATCATGATGGTAATTTGCTACATATTTATTTTTAAATATTTTGCAGTTATTAATGATTTTATAATGACTATATTTACAACAATCAAGCTTTGTCGAATGATCTAAACTATGAATGAACTTACGCGTAAAGACGCACAGGTCTTCTACTAGTAATAATATATAGTTACTATTAAAAAAACTTGATATAAGCTAATTAAAATTATTTTTTAAATGATAATGATAATGATGATTATAATAATAATAATAATAATAATAATAATAATAGTAGATAATATATAGTTACTATTAAAAAAACTTGATATAAGCTAATTAAAAATTATTTTTTAAATGATAATGATAATAATAGTAATAATAATAATAATAATAATAATAATAATAATAATAATAATAATAATAATAATAATAATAATAGATAGTAGCTGTTCTGGATTGGGCCTAGAGCTGGTCCACCGTCGGGCAGAGCCCAATCCACTAGTAATAATATATAGTTACTATTAAAAAAACTTGATATAAGCTAATTAAAAATAATTTTTTAAATGATAATGATAATAATAATAATAATAATAATAATAATAATAATAATAATAATAATAATAATAATAATAATAATAATAATAATAAATAATAATAATAGTAGATTGTAGTTGTTATGGACTTGGCCTAGAGCTGACCAACCGTCGGGCAGAGCCCAATCCACTAGGGTCAGCAGAAATCATGTTTCCCACGTGCTCCTCACCCAAGGAGCATGTCTTCAATTGTCTCTCGCATCTTGCTCAACAAGCAAGACGGTTTGTAACAAGCAACTCTGTCCACATCGTGAAGATCTCGGGCAGCTGACCCAGGATTGTGAGAACGTGCTACTCCTTCCCATATATACGCGGAAGTCATGGTAGTCATCCATTATGGGCCTAGACTTTTAGTCTATAATGGAGACGATTGGCCCAACATTGAAGGCTTACTATAAATATCCTTCTCTCAAGGAGGGACAGGTATGATCAAATTTTACAATTTTAAAATTTATTTATTAATTAAAATATGTTTACACATTTTCACATTTCACATATTTTCTAGTATTTTAGTTATTAGTGATAGCAAAAGTTCAGAAAAGTCGGGAAAAAATCGAAGAATCGAGGATTTTGACAACACTAAAGGTGTCAGTGTTTGCTTTTGTTCGCCCGGCGCATGGCTTGGAGGCGAGCCAGGGGCGAAGCAGCTCATTTCTTGACCATCTTTCTGCTCTGGAGCGCCCGGCGGAGCATCTGGCTCGCGTGGCGGAAGAAGATATTATTTTGGGTATACTTTTGTACTTTTAAAGTCGTGTGGCCTGTTTTGTGGGTTCTTCCCGGCGAAGCTGTTCTTTCGTCGAACGAATTTGTGCAGATGTGCCATGCTATTTAGGTGCTAGTCAGATATTTTGTGAACCATTCCATTTTTTGCTTCTCTCTCTTGACCTAGAAAACAACCATTTTGTGTTAGAAAACCCTAAATCTTCCATTGTTAACTAAGTTCAAGCTTTTATCCATCAATCTTTGAGACTTCAAGTTTGATGTTCATAAAGCTTGATTGTTTGCTTGTTGCTCAAGTCACCATGGAAATGGGTGGCTAAACCTTCTTGGTGTCAAGATTAGAGGTAGATAATTTATCTTTAGTATGTATATCTTTTGATCTTTTGTATGTGAACAAGTGATGATCAATATATGGTGAAAAACTTTGTGTTTATATATTTATGTGATTTGTATTCTATTTGAGAAAATGTTTTCAAGTCTTGACCTAGGTTTTTCATCTATCAACAAGTAAAGTTTAGAAATAGCTTTGTGAGTTGATATTCACCTATATTAAGCTTTGAATGTTTTCATTTTGATAGTTAGGTTGAGAGATCATTTAAGGATCAAAATGGCAAATCTCACAATATGGTTTAGACATGAAACATATTGAGAGGATATGTGATTATATGTATCATTCATGAGTTCACATATTTGATCAAGGAAATACATTAGAAGTAAATTATCAAATCCTAATCTTGACATTCTTTTACCATCTTTTAAAACCACTTACCAAGTTTAACACTTTTTGCATGAGATCGAAGAGTTACGTTACCAAAATCGAAACCAAACCCTATGTTTACTTTAACTCACGACAACATAAACTATAGAACGGCGGTGATATCGCACCAATCCCTATGGAAATGATAAACTAAAAGTACTTCATTATACTTTCAACAAAATAGCGCCGTTGCCGGGGATTGTTGTTTAGATATTGCAAGCATTGCAATAGTTTGTTTTGTATTGAGTCTTATAATTAATCTCTTGTTTCTAAATTTTTATTCCTTGTGTTTGTTAATTTGCTTGGTTAGTTTTTCAGATTACAGTTTATGCGAGGAAGTGTACCTGCAGATCAACTCCCTTTTGATCCTGAGATTGAAAGGACAGCTCGTAGATTGAATAGCAAAACTCGTAGACGAAGACAGCTAGCAAAGGAAAGAAGACAACAACAAGAAGCTTCTTCTTCTTCAACTCCGGTTGAAAAATTAGTTGAAGGAGAGATGGCAGATGCAATGCCTAATGTTCCACCTCGAGGGCCTTGTGTCAATAGCCCTCGTTTGAATGCTAAATTTGCTCGTGATCAAAACAATGGAAGGAATTCTGAGATGAAAATGGGGTTACTTCAATTGCTTTATCAAAATCCTTGCACGGGATTAGATCACGAGGATCCTTTTACTCATCTCATGACTAATTGGAATGAGTTAGAGGAGAAATTTCTTGATAGGTTCTTTCCACACAATAGGTTCATGGAAGCGAAAACTTCCATTTCGGTGTTCTCACAAGGTCCTAATGAGGCTCTCAATGAAGCATGGTAGAGGTTCAAATCTATGGTTCGAAAATGCAAAGGGCATGGATTTGATGAATTTACTCAAATCCATATCTTTAGAAATGGACTTCAACCACAACCGAAAACACTTTTAGATGCTACCGCGGGTGGGTCTTTGATGTCAAAAAGTGTTGAAGAAGCAATTTCTATCATAGATAAAATGGCCTTGAATGATCATCAAGGGAAACACAACCGTAGTACATCGCAAAGAAAGCCGGGAGTTCTTGAGTTGAGTACGAGTGATGCAATACTTTCTCAAAACAAGTTATTGACACAACAAGTAGAATTGCTTACTCAACAAATGACGAAACTCCCTCAACAACTCAAAGAGATACATGAAATCCCTACCAAAAATCAACAAGTGATGTGTTGTGAATTGTGTAGGGGTGACCATCAAACTGGTTTTTGTCCTCCACCCGGTGAAGAAGTGAACTATGTTTCAAATCCTAATCAAGGCTATGGTGGGCGACAACAACAACCTTACAAAAATAACCAAGGTTACCAACAAAGAGGTAATCAAGGTTATCAACAAGGATGGAGGCCGGATGCGGGTCCTTCGAATCGCCAAAATCCTTATCTAGGTGGTTATAATCAACAACCTCAACAACCTTAACAAACAAAGCTTTATGTAGAGGAAACTCTTAGCCATTCCATGCAATTGTAAATTGCAAGTCTAAAGAGTACGAATGCGGCCATAAAGAATCTTGAAACTCAAGTTGGTCAATTATCAAAGCAACTTGCCGACCAACACAAAGGTCCTTTTCCGGCCACCACTCAAGAGAATCCTCGAGAGCATTGTAAGTCTATTCTAACTCGTAGTGGTAGAACTATTGATATGGGGGTAGGAGAGGTAGTTGAGGAAAATATTGTTGAAGTTGAAAAAGATAGCGTGATTGAAGTAGAAAAAAGTGTTGAGGGTGATTTAGTTGAAAATGAGGAAGAGAAAGAATTATTTGAAAAAGAAAATCTTGAGATAGAAGTGGAAAAAGGAAAGAAAAAATTGAGTGTGAGTGAAAAAGGGAAGATGAAAGAGGATTCAATTCATGTAAAAAAATTGCCTTACCCTCCCGGTCCGTCAAAGAAAGATAATGCTAAGCACTATGCTCGGTTCTTGGATATTTTCAGTAAATTGCAAATAAATGTTCCTTTTTCCGAGGCATTAGAGCAAATGCCGATGTATGCTAAATTTATCAAAGACATCATCACCAAAAAGATAAGATTCTTGGATCCTGAGGTAGTGACGGTGAGCTCTTGTTGTAATGCGTTAATTCAACGCACTACACCGATTAAATCAAATGATCCTGGACGGGTGACGTTGCCGGTTTCTATTGGCAATGTTCATATAGGCAAAGGTTTAGTGGATACCGTTTCGAGTATAAATTTGATCCCATTGTCTATGGTGAGAAGGTTAGGAATTAATGATTTGAAGCCAACTCGAATGACGTTATCATTAGCTGATAAATCCACAGCTCATCCTCATGGAGTTGCGGAAGACTTGCTTGTCAAGGTAGACAAATTTTGGTTTCCTGTTGATTTTGTTGTCATAGGCATGGAAGAAGACCCTGATATACCATTGATCCTAGGAAGGCCTTTCATGAAGACGGCCCGAATGATGATAGACATTGATGATGGCTTAATGAAATTGCGATTCCAAGACGAGGAATTATGTCTTGATCTCTTTGAAGCCATCAAGCATCCGAGTGATGACGATGATTGTTTTATAATCGATATTACATAAAAAGCTATCATGAAAGTGGAGAATCATGTGCATTTGTCAAATCCTCTTGAGAAAACTTTGATGGAAGCTCTCGAAGTGCTTACTAAAGATCAAGAGAAAGAAATTGAAGAGTGCTTGAGAAATCTTGAGGCATGTGATGAAATAAATCCATTTGAAGCTTAAATTGAAGAATTGAAAGATGAGCCTGAAGTTGAAGAACCAAAGGTGGAATTGAAAGTGTTACCGTCTCACTTGAAGTATGTGCTTCTTGAGAAGAATGAAAATAAGCCGGTTATCATTGGCAACGCCCTTTCTAAGGGTGAAGAAGAAAAATTACTTGTGGTCTTAGAAAGAAATCAAGAAGCAATGGGATGGACAATTTCCGATCTCAAAGGAATTAGTCCCTCCTTTTGTATGCATAAGATTTTGATGGAGGGTGACTTTAAACCGGTGGCTCAACCACAAAGAAGATTGAATCAGGTAATGAAAGAGGTGGTGAGAAAGGAAGTAGTGAAAATGTTAGAAGTCGGGATGATTTATCCGATCTCGGATAGTGCTTGGGTGAGTCCCATCCATGTGGTGCTCAAGAAGGGTGGAATGACGGTGATTCGCAATGAAAGGAATAAGCTAATTCCTACTCGAACCGTGATGGGATGGAGGATGTGTATCAATTATCGTAGGCTAAATCAAGCTACGAGAAAAGATCACTTTCCATTACCGTTTATGGATCAAATGCTTGAGAGATTATCCGGTCAAAAATTTTATTGTTTCTTAGACGGGTATTCGGGATATAATCAAATTGTAGTCAATCCCGAGGATCATGAGAAAAACGCTTTCACATGCCTTTTCGGTATTTTCGCATATCGGCGAATGCCTTTCGGGTTGTGTAATGCACCTGCAACATTTCAACGGTGTATGCAAGCTATCTTTTCCGACTTGATTGAGAAGTGCATCGAAGTGTTTATGGATGACTTCTCGGTTTTTGGTCCTTCTTTTGATTTATATTTGAAAAACCTTGTTACCGTGCTAAGTCGATGTGTGGAGTCAAATTTGGTTCTAAATTGGGAGAAGTGCAACTTTATGGTTACCGAAGGAATTGTGCTCGGCCACAAGGTTTCTTCAAGAGGCCTTGAGGTGGATAAAGCAAAAATTGAATTGATAGAGAAGTTGCCTCCTCCCTTGAATGTGAAGGGGATCCGAAGCTTTCTAGGACATGCCGGGTTTTATCGAAGATTTATCAAAGATTTCTCCAAAGTTGCAAAGTCCTTGAGTAATCTACTCAACAAAGATACGGAATTTCTTTTTGATGAATCTTGTCTAAAAGCATTCCTAGAGCTTAAAGAAAATTTGGTCACCGCGCCCATAATCGTCGCTCCTAATTGGTCCCTTGATTTTGAACTCATGTGCGATGCGAGTGATTATGCGGTGGGTGTCGTGTTAGGACAAAGAAAGAACAAAATTTTTCATGCTATTCATTATGCGAGCAAAGTTTTAAATGAAGCGCAAATCAATTACGCAACTACCGAAAAAGAATTGCTCGCTATTGTGTTTGCATTGGAGAAATTTCGTTCTTACTTGATTGGTTCCAAAATTGTGTGTTATACTGACCATGCAGCTATCAAATACTTGCTCACAAAGCCGGACTCAAAACAAAGGCTAATTAGGTGGATTCTCTTGCTTCAAGAGTTTGATCTTGAAGTAAGAGACAAAAAAGGGTCCGAAAATGTGGTAGCTGATCATTTATCTCGGTTGGTGAATACCGAGGTAACACAATTTGAAAGTGAGATCAAAGAAGAATTTCCGGATGAGAAACTGTTTATGGTCCAAGTAAGACCTTGGTTTGCTGACATGGCTAACCATAAAGCTACCGGGTGGATAGCGGAAGATCTTACTTGGAACCAAAAACAGAAGTTCTTATCCGATGCTAACTTTTACGTTTGGGATGAGCCTTATCTTTTCAAATTAAGTAGTGACAATCTCTTGAGGAGATGTGTTACTAGTGAGGAATCTCAAAGTATTTTGTGGCATTGTCACAATTCACCATATGGTGGCCACTATAATAGATTGCGTACGGCAAATAAAGCCCTTCAAGCGGGTTTTTGGTGGCCTATGTTGTTTAAAGACGCCTATCATCATGTGTCGAGTTGTGACAGTTGTCAGCAGAGTGGTGGAATTGGTCGATGAGATGAAATTCCCCTACAAAGCTTCCTAGAGGTGGAAGTGTTTGATTGTTGGGGAATTGATTTCGTCGGACCATTCCCATCCTCATTTTCCAATGAATACATTTGGGTCGCTGTGGACTATGTGTCTAAGTGGGTGGAAGCGATTGCTTCACCAAAAGCTGACGGTAAAACCGTAATCAAATTTTTAAAAAAGAACATTTTTTTGCGCTTCGGTACGCCAAGGGTGTTGGTGAGTGATGGAGGATCGCATTTTTGCAATGCTCCACTTGAAAAAGTGTTGAAGAAATATGGAGTTAAGCACAAGGTTGCTACTCCATACCATCCGCAAACCAATGGCCAAGCTGAGGTTTCAAACCGAGAGATTAAAAGAATCCTTGAGAAAACCGTGTCAAGTTCGCGAAAGGATTGGTCTCAAAAGCTTGACGACGCGTTATGGGCGTATCGTACCGCCTTTAAGGATCCAATTGGTTTAAATCCATTTCAAATGGTTTATGGTAAAACTTGCCATCTACCAGTTGAAACGGAGCAAAAAGCTTTTTGGGCGTTGAAGCTTTTAAATTTTGATCCGAACTCGGCCAGTGAAAAAAGGAAAGGTCAAATTCATGAGTTGGATGAATTGAGACTTAATGCCTACAATTCTAACAAAATTTACAAGGAAAAGGTGAAATTCTATCATGATAGCAAAATCCGGCAAAAGACTTTCAAGTTGGTCAATTGGTGCTTCTATTCAATTCCCGTTTGAGAATTTTTTCGGGAAAGTTGAAGTCAAAATGGTCTGGACCGTTTTTGGTCAAGGAAGTGAAGCATTTTGGAGCAATTGTGGTAGAAGACCCGAAATCAAAAGAAATATGGACTGTTAACGGGCAAAGATTAAAAGTGTACAGTGGGTGCGAGTTCAATAGAGAAACAAGTGTGTTTGCTCTTGGTGATCCTTGATCACTTATAACCGTCGAGCTGACCGACGTTAAACAAAGCGCTAGTCGGGAGGCACCCCGACATTGTAAGTATTTGCTTTAGCCATAGTTTGATTGTTAAGTGTATGAGATGAGGCAGACCTGTAATCTGAAAAGCCTTTTTGCTGATTCTTGTGTGGAGCGCCCGGCGGAGCATTTGTCTCGCCGGGCGAAGGTGCGTTTTCTGTGGCAGTTTGTCACATGCGTGGGCTGCAACCAAGTGGGCTAAAAGAGTAAGGCCCAGTCTTTTCTTAACATTTTAAAAAGTTCACATTTCGGTCCCCCATTCTTCCTTTTGCCCTAGCCATTTCCATTCATCCAGGCTCACAAATCCTTCATTCTTGCTCATCTCTTCATTTAATTTCAGCAAAGGTATGCTTTTTATTCTCTTTTCTCTTGTTTTATTCAGGGCTAGTAGATTAGAAGCTTGAATTTAGTTAGGGTTTTGAAAACCTTTGGTTGAAATAGGTTATAATTAGTCTAGAGTTGATTAGGGAGCAATTAGGATTCTAGAGATAGTAGTGATTTTGGTTGAAGTGGCATACTTGTTCTGCAGAGTTTTTTTGTTGTTTCGCTCGTTTCGCCCGGCGGAGCATTCTGGCTCGCCGAGCGAGTTACCTCAGGCCTGCAATTGTTTTTGTTTTCCTATAAGTTGTGGTGTGTTCTTTTGCTAAAAATTTTGGTGGCCTATTTTGTTTGGTTTTTTCTTTTGTGTACAGATGTTTAGCAGGCAAAGGAAGCGATCCAAGTCTCAAAAGGGTGCAACTGAGGCCGGTAGCTCAAATCCTCCGCCAAGAGCTTTTGATGAGTTGCGGTTCCGAAGTGCCAGCCACCAAGACCGTATGCCAATGCTGGAGAAGAAAAAGATTTTGGCGGAGAGGAAGTTTGTGATTGACACGGAGGGAAGCTACAAAGAAATCGCGAATATTTTCAATGCAAAGAAGTGGGGAAGGTTGCTCACTCCGATTGATTGCATCAACTTCGAGATTGTCCATGAGTTTTATGCCAATGCACTTCAACCGGAGGGTGAAAGGTGTTCTTATAAGTCCTTTGTTCGTGGTAAGGAGATCAATTTTTCGCGTGATGCGATTAGCGAGCTCCTTGGCCATCCTTGGAATCTGTTTGATCCAAATCTCCAAACTGATGAGTTTTCTGTGACAAAGAACTCATCAATACAATGAGGTAATTTCTCGTGTGATCCTTAAACCGGGAATGCAGGTGGAGTTGAAAAACAGTCAAGAGCCGATTAGATACAACAGGATTGATATGACTCCTTTGGCTCAAGCGGTGCTGCTTCTGATTGTGTTTAACATAAGGCCTAGGTTTCATAAGTCTTCTGCACCTCTTGATGTGGCTTTGCTTGTTCATCACATCTTGAAAAACAAGACGGTCGACGTTGCTAAAATCATTGCTAATGAGATGAAGATTTTCATCGAGAACACTCGTCGTCCTGGGGTACATTCTAGCACACCTATCATTTTTCCTTGTTTGATTACTTCTTTGTGTCAAAAGTAGGGTGTCCGTTTTCCAAGTGTGGTGAACGAAAGGGGGAGAGATGTGGTTGATGATTATTACATCAACCGCTACTGTAATGCAAAGTTGGCTGCGAAGAAAAAGAAGAAAGATGCTGGTGAGTCCTCTGCTGCAGGTGAGCATGGTGAGACTCTTGATTATGAGGATTGGGATCCGAGGTTGAGAGCATCTTTTAGCTATACTTGGGAATTACTTGAGGCTGGAAGGAGGTCTAGTGAGTTCCTTATGGACTCTATGAGGCAGTTGTATCTGCATCATTCTGCACCTTCAGGTGAGGTCCCTCCTTTTCCTTCTCGCGAGGATTATGATGCTTATGCAAATTGGCCTGAGGGCAGGCCTTTCTTTTCTATAGGGGTGGATGATGTTGATGCTGGTGGTGATGGTGATGAGATTGGTGATGACATTCTTGATTAGGAGTTTAGTAGTTTATTTTGTCTTATGTTTTTTTTATGTTTTTAGTATTTAGTAACTTTTGGGATGTTGGTATTTAGTACAATGTTGGTACTTGGTTATTGTTTTATGTTGGATAATTTTAGTTTGGATTTTATTAAAAATTTAATATTAAATGTGTTTTTTTATATATGGTTTTATATTATTAAGCTTGGTTAATTTTAGTTTGTTTAATTTTTGGCTTTGTACATATAAGTTTGGTTTGATATTTCTAATTTTGATTGTTTAAGATTTTGGTTTCGCAAGGAGCAAGAAAAAAAATGATGTGTAGAGTTTGTATCAACTCAAAAGTCTGGATGGTGATGATAAAATTCTCAAAAGTGTGCAAGAAGGTATTACTTTAATCGCTTTGTAGAATGATAGCATGTTAAAGAAATTAACGATTTATGCAAAATTCGTGTTATGCATCATTTTGTAAATATATGTTCATGTGTGAATCATTAGGACTTAACCATAAATGTTAGTAGCTTCCATTTTTCACCGAAATATTGTGATGTCTAGTAATTATGTTTAGCTCGTTCGATTCATGTCAAATCTTGTGATCAATTGAAATTATGGAACTTAGAAGGGATCAAAGCATTGTTTGTATTATTGAGAAAAACCACCATTCCAAAAAGGCTTCAATTAACCTTGTTAGGGTGTGCGCATTTGTAAAACTTTTTGAACCAAAAGTTTGTGTGAATGAGTCCATTGCATGCCAACAAATTATTAAGATTACCACTTAGTAGTTGTGTTGTTGATCAAGCAAATCTAGTCAATGATGATTCATTCTCATATTTTTCTTGTGTAAACACTTTCCCTTGAACCTTTATCCTACTTTGAAAAGCAATTCTTGTCTCTTGAGATATAAAAGTGTGAAGTTGGGGAGAGTGGTTCCTATTTGTGAAGTAGTACAAGAAAGAAAGAGTGGTGTACAATGCATCTTTCAAATATATATATATATAGATAAATAAATATAAGAATATATGTATATATATAATAAAAAAAAGATGCATTGTGAGAAAAGGAAATGAATTGTGAGAAGTTGTGGATTGAGCAAGAATGAATTTATCAGATTGAGAATTGTTTTACTTGCTTCTTACCAATTTTCGTTTCAATGGCCTTATATAATATCATTTCCTTTTAACCTAAGCCAAGTTACAACCGAGAAAAGTCCTTTGTGATCTTTGTTCCATGGTTTTCTTTGCGAAATATCGAGATGAACGCATGAATTGTTCTGGATGTTTATATAGTTATTAGCGAGAGTGTTTTGTCCATTGTATATATTGTGTATAATCCTTGTTTTGTGAGAAATTTAGGTGATTCATACATGAACATGTTATGGCCAAGGTTTGCATTTTGAAGTTTGTGTTTAGGGTTTAATTCATTATAGTGCTATGGATCTATCTAAGTGATGAAGTTGCCTTGTGCGTGCACTTGTCGAGTTTGAACCATTCAAGTTTTGTTCGGTTGATTTTGTGCTTTGAATATTTTTGTGTTAATTTTGAAAATTTTCCTTTGATTGAGGACATTCAAAGATGCAAGTTGGGGAGATTTTGTTAAGTGTCTTTTCTTGTTGATATTCATATGTTCTTAAGACACTTTTTAACCCCTTTTTCTATGTTTTTTTAGTAGAATAGCTTATGTAAATAAGTGATTTTTGCTATATGTAAATATTTGGTATTTTGATATATTTTCTAGTATTTTAGTTATTAGTGATAGCAAAAGTTCAGAAAATTTGGGAAAAAAGTCGAAGAATCGAGGATTTTGACAACACTGAAGGTGTCAGTGTTTGCTTTTGTTCGCCCGGCGCATGGCTTGGAGGCAAAGCTCCGCCCGGCGAGCTGGAGGCGAGCCAGGGGCGAAGCAGCTCATTTCTTGACCATCTTTCTGCTCTGGAGCGCCCGACGGAGCATCTGGCTCGCCGGGTGGAAGAAGATATTATTTTGGGTTTACTTTTGTACTTTTAAAGTCACGTGGCCTGTTTTGTGGGTTCCGCCCGGCGAAGCTGTTCTTCCGCCGAGCGAATTTGTGCAGATGTGCCATGCTATTTAGGTGCTAGTTAGATATTTCGTGAACTATTCCATCTTTTGCTTCTCTCTCTTGACCTAGAAAACAACCATTTTGTGTTAGAAAACCCTAAATCTTCCATTGTTAACTAAGTTCAAGCTTTTATCCATCAATCTTTGAGACTTCAAGTTTGATGTTCATAAAGCTTGATTGTTTGCTTGTTGCTCAAGTCACCATGGAAATGGGTGGCTAAACCTTCTTGGTGTCAAGATTAGAGATACATAATTTATCTTTAGTATGTATATCTTTTGTATGTGAACAAGTGATGATCAATATATGGTGAAAAACTTTGTGTTTATATATTTATGTGATTTGTATTCTATTTGAGAAAATGTTTTCAAGTCTTGACCTAGGTTTTTCATCTATCAACAAGTTTAGAAATAGCTTTGTGAGTTGATATTCACCTATATTAAGCTTTGAATGTTGTCATTTTGATAATTAGGTTGAGAGATCATTTAAGGATCAAAATGGCAAATCTCACAATATGGTTTAGACATGAAACATATTGAAAGGATATGTGATTATATGTATCATTCATGAGTTCACATATTTGATCAAGGAAATACATTAGAAGTAAATTATCAAATCCTAATCTTGACATTCTTTTACCATCTTTTAAAACCACTTACCAAGTTTAACACTTTTTGCATGAGACCGAAGAGTTATGTTACCAAAATCGAAACCAACCCCTATGTTTACTTTAACTCACGACAACATAAACTATAGAATGACGGTGATATCGCACCAATCCCTGTGGAAACGATAAACTAAAAGTACTTCATTATACTTTCAACACTAGTTAATGTTCAACAATTAGTGAAAAAGAAATGGCTTGTGTACGTACTATGTTTCCGGGACTAAGAATATTTTCTTAAAGTAAAGTATCTATAATTGGGTGTTAAAATAACACCATTCTATATATATGGATATATTTGTTAAGCTTCGAGAACGTCTGAGTCATCTGAATTCTTCTCAAAATAGAAAGATTGCTGTAAATAGTTTAAAGGAAATGACAAAGTTATGGTAGCACTAAAGAAATGTTTATACAATTTTATGTGCATCTAGAACATTCATTTTGAGTAAATTACATTTAAACAAAATAGATGAAATAATTTAATTTAAAAAGTCATTTTAATTTTGTAAAATATGGAGTATTGTGTAATTGTTTATTATTTTGACTTCAATAAAAAGAGGAAATAGTTTGATTATCTCAAATTCAAGTTCCAACCATGAGACATAAATTAATAAGTTAGTTGGCAAATTATCTAATAGTTTCTCAAATTGCAAAAATAATTTTATAAAACAATGTTTCTTTTAATTTTTACGGGTCACTATCATCATAATTAATAATTTTACGAAAATTGTTTAATAACCAAAATAATATTAATTTGCGTGTCACTATCAATACAAATTCATTTTTTGTTTTAATCAACAAAATATTTGTAAATATTAATAGTTATTAGTGATATTATTAAATATTTATAGTGATTAAACATATTGGATTTATCATGTTGGTGATTTGCTACATATTTATTTTTAAATATTTGCATTTATTAATGATTTTATAATAACTATATTAACAACAATCAAGCTTTGTCGAATGATCTAAACTATGAATGAACTTACGCGTGTAGATGCACGGGTCTTTTATTAGTAATAATATATAGTTACTGATCTTACTGAGCAGATCAGATAGCCAAAGGTGGTTGTACCTACAAGACACTCTGATGCCAAAGTAAGTGTTCGGACAACAAGGTACAACAAAGTGAGAGATATTGGGTAAGAAAGAGATTACCTTGTGTCGCGTGAAAATCGGGATGAGACACTGGATGCCTTCTCTGGGCTCGATGCCCAAGAAAATGATTTTTTGTTTTTGTCAAGACCAAACTTTTTATTGTTTCCAAAACAAGAAAAGGAAAAAATTTGCACAAACCTTAAAAGATATGCAATGCAAATAATACAAAATTAAAAGCAATGCAAAAAGGGGGAGAGATTTCGGGTAAGGGGTTGGTTATACGAAGGGAAGGTATTAGCACCCTACGTATCTATAGTACTCTATAGGTTTCTTTGTTATATTTGTCTATTTATTTCTTTCTATGCTATTGGGGAGGTTTTATGTTATGAGATAGGTGGGACCTAAGGTGTTTGTTTGATTATGCTCGCAAAGATCATCGCAATCTTCTGCATACATATCCCTTAGAGGGAATCAGAGCATCTGTAGCTCGAGGTCTACGGGAAGCTAAGGTTTGAGTGGTTTGATGGAGATAGAAGTTTTGCTCGCCAAGGATGAGACCTTGTGCCTACGTATTCTCAAAGGGATGTTGAGAAAGTCAGAGCAATCGTAGTTCCCACTTATGCTAGTGCAAGCAAAGGATAAGAGACAAATGTCATCTCAATGCTCGATGTATCTAATCTATTTCATCACATACATCTGTTTGATTTTTGTTTGAATCTTTTCATTATAAGACCTGGGATGTGCCACTTATGGTTCTTAGAATGATAAAGATGTTTTGTTTAGCCAGCCTTGTGGCAAAAACAAGTTTGATTAGCCAGCCTTGTGGCAAAAACTTTTGATAAGCCAGCCTTGTGGCAAAACGTTTTGATGAGCCAGCCTTGTGGCAAAAAGTTTTGATGAGCCAGCCTTGTGGAAAAAACTTTTGATTAACTAGCCAGCCTTGTGGCAAAAAGAAAGTTTGATTGTGATGATATAGAAGAGATACTCCTATCATAGAGATGATAAATTTCTAATCTCCTAGGGTATTTTATTTGGATATAGGGATACTTTTAAGAAGCTCGTGGGTCCTTGTACGAACCCCAAGAGGAGGCTATCCGAGGGTCCTTGCATTGTAAGCCCAAGAGGAGGCTATGGGAGGGACAATCGAGGGTCCTTGCATTAAAAGCCCAAGAGGAGGATATGGGAGGGACAAGTCGTTTGTATGAAGCCCAATAGGAGGCATGGTATAGTTGGTTTGAGCTCTTAGGGAGATTCTTTGCACGAAGCCCAATAGGAGGCTATGGGGAACCTAGTGTTGTACTAAGTTGAACAAGTATATATAACATGATCATGTATATGAACAAGTATGAACAAGTATATGAACAAATATGAACAAGTATGAACAAGTATATGAACAAATATGAACAAGTATGAACAAGTATATATGATAAAGTGTATGTGTACATTGGAGTTTATGAAGGAAATATACCTTTAAGGATGAACGACTTATTAAACAAGGTTATGTACACGAGAGTTGGGACTTATACTCGGGGAGAGGCCCAATGAGTTTATTCAAAGCTATGTAAACAAATATTTACAAAGGGGGTTGGGACTAATACCTTGAGGGAGGCCCAATGAGTTTTGAAGAAAACCCTAAATTTTGATTTGTTATTTTGAGGGTTTAAATCAAATTGATCGAGGTATAAAAACATAGGCGTATATACAAAGAAATACTTAATTTTATACAAGGGAATGGGACTTATACCTTAAGGGATGCCCATGTTTTATTTGTTAACAGACGCGAGGTTTCGTCGTTTGAAAAACTTTGATCGTTTGTTAAAAACAGTTTGAATTTTGACAAAAGTCAACTTAATTAAGATAAAGACAAAGCTTATACCTAATTAAGACCTAAGTGATTAGGGTTTGATCACAAAATATTTACAAGTGATTAGGTTTTAAAAATCAAATGAAAAAAACTATTTTTTAAAGTATTAAAAATAAGTCATTTTAAACCTAATAAAAATGCATCAAATAAATATTATTTTTGTGATTTTTTTGGACATTCATAAAATATACATATTAAATAAAGAGTGTACAAAAAATGAAGTAAATATGATGAGTTTTGATTGGTTAAAATGATTGATGAATTTGTGAAGAAAAATGAAGAAAATAAGTGTTAAAAAAGAAGGTTTGGTCTCACAAGGGTTTGAACCCACGACCTTGAGGTTACCAACCAAAACACTTGCCAACTAAGCTGCGCGCGCAGCTTGTTATTATATTACCTCCATTTAATTATATTTAAAAACTAATATTTGAAATTTCTGAACAGAAGATGGCGCCAAGAACACCATTCCTATTTGATTTTGAATTTTCTTAAAACTGAACCATTTTGATCAAGTGAATAGCCTAACTTGCTCGATTTTTCACAAGGAACATGATGGTACCATTAATTTCATTTATTTTCACTCTAAGTTTATCAATTTTCTGGAAATCGTGAAGAACCCTAATATGAAAAATCATTGTGAAATCGTGTATGATCATGCTATGATGTAATTGATTGAGGGTTATTATTCAGTGATGGTGCAGAAACAAGATGGCAAAGCAATATTTCATTTATGATGCATGAATGATAGAGTTTGAAGTTCAAAGAACTTACCTCAAAAGTTTGCAAAACTGGAAATTGAATTCGTGCTTGGAGGTGTTACAGATGTTGTTTCTTGATCTGGACAGCTTCAATGGACCTTAGGGAACATGTCTGAATGCTTGGAATGAGTTGAATTCATCTGGATCACTCCATAGTACCCGATCTGCAGTAGAGCCAAGTGTGAATCGAGCTTGATGATTCTGAGGTTACAGGCTATATGTGATGGATTGGATAGTTCATATGAAGTGTATGGATGATGTTTGGAGTGTTAGTTTGGACAGAAATGAGCTTGAATGGAATTTGGCATGATGGGGCTTAATATGTGTTCATATGGTGGTTGAAGAGTGATTATGAGATTTAGGGTGTTTTGGGGTGTATGAGTGGATTAAACACATCCCATATGATGTTTATGAGTTGCTAGAACCATCACTTTGGCCATAACTTCAAGGGTTTGGAGGTTGGAATTTCTACCTCTTTGAAACTTAAGAAAACTTATAATTCAAGAAAGAAGAGAAAACCAATGCTCTAAAAGGTTTTGGCGTGAAAATGAATGAGGTTTGGACCTCTATTTATAGGCCAAGAATTCAGAATACAAAGCTTTGCAAGTTGATCTTTCCATGGTGATTTGGCATTAAGAGATAAAATGGAATCTTTCACATTTAATGCATAAGGTTAAAAACCTAAACCATGGTTAAAAATCTCAAGTGCTTCCTATCTTCTTCCAATCTTATCTCAAGTGGTAAATATCTTACATTGATTACTTGTTTATGTCATTGCTTGCATCATTTGCCAAAAAGTGTTCAAACTTTGTGAAAAAATGGCTTATAATTCAAGCATAAGAACCTCTAATGACAAAATTCAAAACCATAGCTCCACTCAATATTTTTTCATGATCTTAGACATTTTGGAAATCTCTTGTTATGTACTTCAAATCCCTAGTTGAAAGCTTCTTCAAGATCTTTAAGAAAATAGGTGAAAAAGATCCATGAACTTTGGAAAAAATGAAGTTTTTAGTGAATTTTTCAAAAGATACCAACTTTGAAGCTCCATAACTCTTAAATGGTTAATCTTATGGAAAAAAATTATATGTGACAAAGTTTTTCATTGGATCAAAATCTACAACTTTCATGTTGGAAGTTTTTTTCAGTTTGTAGGTAAAATTTTGAGATATTCCCTTCCAAAGTTTGGTAAAAATCAAACTTTGACTTTTTGATTCTTGATTGATTTTCTTGATTTTCCTTGATCAAATGACTTCAAATATCATATATTGATTATTTAAAACTTCAAAAGTCATGGTTGACCAAATTTTCAAAAAAGTCAATGGTGATCTTGTACAGTTGACTTTTTCAAGTGAATCGCGTTTCTGGAGATTTCAGGTGAATCAAGTTATTCTCACCAAATGAATGATATGAATGGATCATATTGAGTTATTAAAGGATCTTGAGCCATGGTTTGAGTTGTGGCATCATGTCCTGATTAAAAATTCAGTTGTTCAGGTGAATTAGGTTAAAAACCCTAATTGTGGGCCAGATGAAATTGATGATTGTGGCTCTTGAATTGAAGTACAATTTCCATTGGATATTGACATAGGGATTATTTGAGAATGATTGAACCCTTTGAGTGATGCCTTGGAGCTTTTTAAGGTTTCCCAAATGTGATCCCTTATTTCAGTCCCTGATAGGTTCAAAACCCTAGTCTGATGACTTGAAATTTCACTGTTGATCAATCCTTGTGTGGGAGATGTCTTGATCCAATAGATTAGGTCAAGATGATGCATTTGGGTTCTTGAGGTCATGTTCCAAGCCAATAGGTTAAATCCTGAGCAAAAGTCAGGAGTATGCTGTCTTTAGTCAAAACCCTAATTTGGTTGATTCAAGGCCTATCAACATTTTTAAAAATAGTAATTTTTATCATTCACATTGTTTACCCAGAAAACTGGTAAACAAGCGCTAGTTTCCTTTTTAAAGATTACTTTTGCGGAGTCAACTAGAATACTCCAGGACTGATTGCTTTATTTTGTTATATTATGTGTATCTGGTTTGTATTAAATGTAAATAGTGACTTTAACGTAAAAGTAAACACTGAAATTAAAGGCTTTAAAGTAAACCAAAGCAATAAAAAGACAGTAAATGTGCACTGAAAGATAAAATGTAATGTAAAATGATTGCATTAATTAAACTGGTACGCATACGTACATTCCAAAGTTGCACTCGTTACTCATTATTGCGCAGAGGTTTGAGTTTACTTGTGTTTATGTAGAAAATGCGGACCTCTAACTATTCCTATGAAACTTGCTTAAATAGTAAAATAAAATAACTACTACTAACGGTCGACTGGCTATCAGTCAACACGTGTCTTCGACATGCAAGATCTTCAATTGTGAGACTTCCACGCGTCCTATGAGAACTGCCAGAAAACTGCCTGAAACTGCCTCTTAACTTCCACTGCCTCTCGACTTCCACTTCAGTTTCTGCACCCAAAATTCTTAAGTCTTCGCATACTTTTGGTCTGGTCGAACGTTGAAGCCTCAGATAATCTTCCTAGTCGAACAGCTTCGACTACTAAGCGTTATTTAGTCGAACCGCTTCGACCCGAATGGCAATGCAGATATTAACTTGAGGCCCAATTACCAATTTAGGGCCTTTTTACCAAATTGAGGCCCAATTGCCAATTTTGGGCCCTAGTTGCCCATTTATTAGTAAGTCGAAATCCTAGGGTAACAAATTGCCCCTCCAAGCGACTTCTTTCGACTGACTTTAGGAAAGAGAAGAAATGTCGTTTCACTTCTTCCTTGGGTTTTGACTTTTGTTAATTCCCATTACGCCATGATTACGTTTCATTTTCCCAGGCACTAATTATTACCTAAACGCTAGGTACTGGGCTATTAACTGCTCCCAGCTTGCTTGTGTCAGTTTCCAAGATATTTAATACGACTTTTGGTTTTCTAACTTCCTTCCCCCATGTTTGTCTTGCTGAAGTAACTACACATTCTCTATATATAGCCTCATTCCTTCCATTTCTTTTTTACATCTCCTTGCGCACAACACCTTAAACTTTTCATCTTTTCAATCTTTTCAAACCATGGCACAACCTTTAACAAATGCCAACATAAGATCCTGCATTAAGAAAGAATTTAAGCTTTCTGCAGAAGAGTTTGATGCGAATCATATCAATGCTCGTGCCCTCTATGCTAGCCAGGGGCTTGCATTTTATCCTGAAATTCTAGATGGAAACATCTATCCCTGCATCCTGATTGAGTTCTGGAGATTTGCATCTTTGCGCATAGATCCAGAAGGGAGGACTACTATAACCTCCACCATTCGAGGGGCTCATGTCATCATCACTCCCTCAACAATTTCTGATTTGTTGAAATGCAGCAATACCGGTGCAACTTTTGTTGACAATATTTTCGACATGAACACTTCTAATATGTTAAGGGATCTCATGGACAA
The DNA here is from genome assembly GCF_029867415.1 of Vicia villosa. Classification (NCBI taxonomy): domain Eukaryota; kingdom Viridiplantae; phylum Streptophyta; class Magnoliopsida; order Fabales; family Fabaceae; genus Vicia; species Vicia villosa. Next base: position 75,972,070 of record NC_081185.1, on the reverse strand, counting down.
TAACCCCTTTTGTGCCAAAGTCATCAAAATTTGGCACCAACTTTTGGTAGGCAACTTTCGTCCGCGCAACCATAATAAAAATAGCATCATGGTGGAAGACTTGGAATTCATTTCTTGTGCTCTTCAGGGGAAGAAAATCAACTTTCCTCTATTAATTTTTAAACAGCTCGTGGAAGTTGTCTCTTTGACGGCCTCTCGTCAAGGAATGGTGACTTGTCTTCCTTATGGAAGATTCTTGTCCTACCTATTTCTCAAGCAAGGTGTAGTGAGGAAAATGCGCAAGGCCGGGCGCATAGATATGTTCGAAGCCGAAAGCCTGCCTCTACTATCCTTGGAAGACATCGACCAAAGAGTTAACTAATATTGGATATCTTAGTGGCTTTAGGTTTTTTTTTTTTGTAATGAATGCGCATTTTATGAAGGAACTTTTTGTAATGACTGGCCAAGGCTTTTAGCCATTTTAATATAATCTCTTACTTTTTTATTCTCTTATGCGAATTTCTTGAAGTATAGGTTTATATTTTTTCAAATATTTACCATTTATCCTCAAGATTCGACCATCTGAATTTAGTTCTTCAATTTCATATGCATTGTTTGAAAACACTTGCAAAATTCTAAACGGTCCTTCCCAACTTGGGGACCATTTACCCAATAACTTATTCCTTTGATCCATGGGTAGAATAACCTTCAATACATAATCACCTACCATGAATGTCTTCTCTTTGACTTTCTTGTTGTAGGCCTTCGCTATTTTTTCCTTTTGTCTTATTAATCTATCCAACGTCATTAGCCTTTCTTCGTCTAATTCTACTAACTCATCTAACATCATATTCCAGTATTCGTCAGACGAAAGATCGTTTTGTCGTTGAATTCTTGTTGACTGTAGGTGAATTTCTGCAGGCAACACAGCATCATGCCCAAATGTCAAACGAAATGGGGTAGTTTTTATCGCCTCCTTTGGTGACGTTCGACAAGCCCAAAGGATTTGGTCGAGCGTTTGATGCCAATTTCTTGGCCTTTTCCCCACATGCTTCTTTATTAAATTTATGATAACTTTATTAGTAGCTTCGACCTGACCATTTTCCTGGGCGTAATATGGAGTAGATGTTAGCAATTTGAATCCTGTTTCTGCTGCAAAAGCTTGCATTTTTTGACCAACAAAAATTGATCCTTGATCAGTAGTAATGGTTTCTGGAATCCCATATCTGTAGATAATGTGTTTTTGTATGAAACTAATCACTGCTTCTTGATCAGCATTAACTAGTGGGATTGCCTCTATCCATTTAGTAAAATAATCTATTCCTACTAAGATGAATCTTTGTTGCTTAGAAGATGCAGGTTTGATTTCTCCTATTAAATCCAAAGCCTATCCTCTAAAAGGCCAAGGTTTGATAATCGCATGCAATTCACTGGCTGGCAGATGTTGAATGCCGGAAAATTTCTGGCACTCTTGGCATCCTCTTGCATATTCAATACAGTCTTTTAGCATTGTTGGCCAGTATAAACCTTGTCTAAACAACAACCATTTCATCTTATGCCGGATTGATGAGTTCCACAAACACCACTATGAACCTCTGACACAGCCAAATATGCTTCAGCTTCACTTAAGCATTTCAACAACACACCCTCAGTTGTTTTCTTGTATAAATCATTTCCTAATATCACATAGTTTAGAGCTCTGTATTTAATCTTTCGATCAATTCTTCAGCTTCAGCTTCACTTAAGCATTTCAACAACACACCCTCAGCTGTTTTCTTGTATAAATCATTTCCTAATATCACATAGTTTAGAGCTCTGTATTTAATCTTTCGATCAATTCTTCCGACTGGATTATTTAGGTATTGGACCATTGGGTTTCTCCAATCAGCATCAGTCATATTGTCGATGGCAAAAATTTCCAAGGCATACAAATTTTTATTTTCAAAATCATCATCTACCCCCTCGAATTTTGACGTCGAAAATTGACCCAATTTGTCTAATACTTCACGAGTTTCTTTGTTCTTGATCTCGACCATATCTTCCAACTTGTCTTTAGAAACTCTATACCCAGAAGCAAGTTGTGCCAATTCATTGGCAATGTAATTGTTAGATCTTGGTACGTGCAAGATCTCAACATGTTCGAAGCTTTCTAATAAGCGTATCACGATTGCATAATACATTATTAGATTTTCTTTAATGCACTTATACTCTTTTTTGATTTGTCGAATCACTAGCTCAGAATCACCTCGAATCTCAACCCGGGTTGCCCCTAAATCTATTAGGGCCTTCAAACCAGTAATCAAGGCTTCATATTCGACTTCATTATTAGAGCATACTTCTTTCATTTTGTAATGGAACTTAGTTGGAAGTCCCTTAGGGGAAATAATCAGGACTCCAATGCCTGAACCATTTTTGTGACTAGAACCATCAAAAAACAATTTCCAGTTAGTTTGCTCGACTTGATTTACAGACAATTCGACTAACCCATGGTCGACTATAAAATCAGCCACAACTTGTCCTTTCATAGCCTTTAAAGGAACATATGTTAAGGAAAATTCAGTTAGTGCTAAGGCCCACTTACCAATTCGACTATGCAAAATTGGCTTAGACAACATATGTTTAATGATATCAAAATGAGAGGACACATACACATCAACAGGCTTTATATATTGCTTAAGTTTGTTACATGAGAAATATAAGCATAAGCATAATTTTTCAATATCATTATACCTAGTTTCAGCATCTACTAAGGTTCGACTTAGATAATATATAGCTCTTTCGACGCCATTATCATCTTCTTGGGCCAACATACTCCCAATTGTCGAGCCTGATGCAGCTATGTATAATTTCATACTTTTTGTCCTATTGGGGGGTAATAAAATAGGAGGCTTAGTTAAATAAGTTTTTATTTGGTCAAATGCCTGTTGATGCTCTAGCTCCCATTTGAACTGATCTTGGTTCTTGAGCTTCACAAGTGGGGAAAAGATCTTCGTCTTGCCACTTAGATTTGAGATAAATCTCCTCAAGAAATTAATTTTCCCCAATAATGACTGGAGTTGTTTCTTTGTTTCTGGCGCCTTTAGCTCCAAGATCGCTTTCGTCTTATTTTGATTTATTTCAATGCCTTTCTTGTGAACCACGAAACCCAGGAAATCCCCTGCATGTACACCAAAAGCACATTTTAAAGGATTCATTTTGAGTCCATATTTCCTCATTCGTTCAAAAGATTGTCGAAGATGGTCTAAGTGACCATTTTCAGAGTTGGATTTTATTACAATATCATCAATATAAACCTGCATAAATTTGTCAATAAAATCATGAAACATGGAATTCATGGCTCGTTGGTATGTAGCTCCAGCATTTTTTAAACCAAAAGGCATCACTACCCATTCATAAGTTCCCAAAGCACCTGAGCATCGAAACGCCGTCTTCGGTACATCCTCGTTAGCTATAAAAATTTGGTTATAACCTGAATATCCATCCAATAAGCTAAGGTATTCAAATCCGGCTGCAGAATCGACTAACATTTCAGCGACCGGCATGGGATATTCATCTTTAGGAGTAGCCTTATTTAAATCTCTGAAATCTATGCATACACGAAGGCTGCCATTTTTCTTTATGACAGGTACTATATTAGCTAACCATTCGACATACCTCGCAGTTCGAATAAACTTGCTTTTCAGCAATCTTTCAATTTCCACTTTGATTTTTTCCATAACTCCCGGCGCAAATCTCCTAGGAAGCTGCTTGATAGGTTTCTTCCCTGGGTTTAATGGTAGTCGATGCTCCACCACCTGTCGACTTAAACCAGGCATTTCATTGTAATCCCATGCAAAACAATCTTTGTATTCTTTCAAAAGTCGAATCAACTTGGCCTTTAGGTTACTTGTAAGCCTTGTACTTACATAAGTAGGCCTTTTAACGATCCCATCACCTAAATCAATTTCCTCAAGAGGGTCTTGAGCTTGCATCCTTTTTACCGATCCTGATGGATCCATTTCGAAACCCAAAGGTTCGTCATCGTATATCCCGTCGAGTCTTTCGACTTGGTGATTGACTTCTTGATTGTTTTCATTCTTTACCATCATCATGGCCTCAATAGCCATTTCTTTGTCTAATTCGGCTTCTAAAGCCGCTCTTTCGTTGTTTTCGGCCAAATAAGCCGTTATTCGAGCCAGGTATTCTGACTCAGTGGTCATCGTCTTTGACCGTTGTCCTCTGTTCTGGAGGACTTTCATGGTTCAATGGTTCATTAGGATCTTCTTTATTCCAAATGAAACCATAATTTGGATCTAAGTTCAGATACTTAGACACGCTTTCATCAGAAGGATATACATCTTCTGCTTTATAGCAAGGAGCTACATTTGCCAAATGCTGGTCGAAATGTCTGCGACCGCTTTCAGTTTTGTAATAACTTTGGTCAGCTTCAATATTCTCCACTATACCATCCGACCTCCAAATGGCCACACGCTGATGTAAGGTGGAAGGAACTGCTCCAATACCATGGATTCATTCCCGATCCAACAGCAGTTTAAAATTTGCCTGAGATGCGATAACCATGAATACGGTTGACCTGACAGATGAACCAACAGCTAGTTTTACTTGAATTACTCCAAGTATCCCACTTGTCTTACCCTCATAATTAGACAGTACCATATTATGGGGTCTTAAGTCTTTATCGGTCTTTCCTACTTTCTGTAGTGAGGAATAAGGCATTAAGTTTACTGCGGCTCCACCATCGACAAACACTTTGTTTATAGGCACTCCATCCACTTTTGCCCTTATGAATAGTGGCTTCAAATGATACATCATTCCTCGACCTGGCCTCTCAAACACAGCTTTTTGTTCTTCTACTACTCCTTTTCCCATTACATAGTAACAAACAGGAGTCTCTTCCACATTCTCGTCAGGAAGAAAATCATCTTCGTTCTCAGATACCTCAGAGATTCTGTCGAACTCAGCCGGGAGTACAGAGACAATCCCATAGTCGATTAGCAATTCATCTGACTCTATGTCAAAGTTATCATCGACCTCTTCGTCCGACAATGGAGAATACTCAGGCTCTTTTATTGTATTGAGGATTGGAGCATCCTCGTCAACCAATTCTTTGATCAGTTTCTTTTCTAGGATCATCCCAGTAGCTAACCTTTCGTTTGCTATTTTAGCTTGCTCCTCAGTCAACTTCCTGTGAAAGGGTTTTGACTGATAGTGAGAAAATCCTGCCTGCACCATTTTCGAACCCTCTTGTCCATGCTTGTGGCTTCTTTGGTAACGCCTCCACTGCGTTCGAGTCATGGGGTTCTTTCCTTTGTAGTTTGGAGATATGTAATCTTTTCTTTTAGATCCACTATCCGTCCAAGAACCTTCAGCATTGGTTCCATCGCCCTGTATCTGCCATTCTGGACGTTTACCTCTGAAGTTAATGGGTTTCACCCATTTGTCTTCAGGGACATCCGTTTTGGGACGGAAATTCCTTGGCTTTTCAAACATCTTCCTGTATTCTCCAGCCCTTCGACCACTGTTTTCTTCTGTATACATGAATTGACGATTCTTGCCTCGACGAGGGTCGAACCTCACTTTATTTGCAGCATCAACGTTGAAAACAGCATCACACCTTGGACATAATCCAACTTGAGAGTTGTTATTGTGGCATCTCTCCAGGAATTTCAAAAGACTTTCTTTTGGTTCAGGATAAACCATGTTCAAAATTTTGCAATCAGTAGCACCGTTTTGCTTTCTAACAAAACCATCAGTGGTTTCGACCATCATCACATCAGCAAGCTCAGTATAGTGAGCCTCTTCGACTTGCAAAGGATCAGTATCAACTTGCATTGATGACTTTGGCTTTTCTCCAAACTGTAACCTTCCTTCTTTTAAAGCTTTTTGCACCAAATCCCTGAAAAGGACACATTGAGAAGTTTTATGACCCAAGAAATTATGAAATTTACAAAATCCTCTCTTTTTCTTTTGTTCAAGAGGAGGATTTTTAAGTCCTGGGGGTACTATGATTTGTCCATCAGAAACCAACAAATCAAATATTTCATCACATTTCGTTATATCGAATGAATATGTTTTACTAGAAAATTTTTCATTTTTACTTTCAACCAGATTTTTATCTTTTGAAGGTTTAAGCAATTTACAAATATATGGTGGTCCTGGCTTTAACTCAGCCACGTTAACCTCTCCCTCTTCGTATTCATCGTCGCTATTAGAGTCGAACTCACTTATAGTAACGTAAGCTATTTTCTCTTTCTTATGATATTTGCTCGCCCTAGCCTTTTCAGCCTTTAGCCTTTCGACCTGGCGTACTCTGCCTGCTAGTTGCGCCATATCTCTCAAATGTTGGGTATCTAACTTCTTCCTTATAGAATAATCTAACCCACCTGCAGCCATTTCGACTAACTCATGTTCAGGAATTTGTGTAAAACATCTAGCTTTCGGTAACCTAAAACGGTTTAGATAGTCATCGACTGGTTCTGTACCCTTTCGTCTAACTCCAGCTAATTCTTTCAAACTGATTTTCGACTGTCCCATATAAAATTGTTCATGGAACAATCGTTCTAATTGGTTCCATGAGAACAAAGATTGGGGAGCTAAGGTCGTGAACCAAGTAAATGCATTTTTCGTCAAAGAACTTGGAAAATACTTCATTTTTAGGTTTTCATTGTTTGCTATTTCTCCAGCCTCTGTCTGGAACCTAGCAATGTGTTCAACTATCGACTCACCAGTCTCACCAGCAAATTTAGTGAATTTTGGAACTTTCCAACCCCTGGGCAATTCTGTTTGCCTTACATACTCTGACAACGGGGAAACAAAATTTGGTCTATGTAAACCTACATTTATCCCATTCTGAACTAAAATTTGTTCGACTACATTAGAAATATTATTGTGTCCAACATTGACATCTTGCTGGATGTTCCTAAGAACATGGTCAGCGTCTTGATGCCTTTGTACTATTCTAGGTATCTCCTGCTCAATTTGATCTCCTTGTCCTAAAGGTTCGGCCCCTCTCGTGTTCGACCCTTGAGCAGTCGAAAGGTTTGGTTGTGGGGGCGCTCCAAAGAAATCTGCAATTCTGGCCATCTGTCCAGCCAATATTTCATAACTTTGATTCGTGTTATTTATCATGGGAGTAAAAACAGTTCCCATTTGTGGAGTAAGGGCATTCACCATTTCATGATTACTTTCGTCCATTTGTTGTCGAATTGACAACATTGACGTGGTACTTAAAGATGGTAAAGTCTGGTGATTATATCCTATGCTTATGGGTCGACCCCCCAGATTTGATGTGCTTGTAGCCATCATGCTGTCAGAATATAATGAAGGATTTGTGTGCAAACCTTGCATCATAGACGTGGGCATTCCAAACTGAGGATTAAAACCTGGTGGAGGTAGCATTCCGTGAAACGGCGGTCGTAATGGATTAAATGGTGACCGTACATTCGTTGGTGATGATACCAATATTGCTGCCGTCGATCCACTAGTATTTGTTGCTCCAACTGGGGACGAATCTGCGGCATTTTGTGGTGTTCCTCCAGTCAGAACACCTCCTTGATTTCCAGAAAGATCAGAATTATTTGTATTAACTTCAGCCATGTCAGTTAATTTCCGACCACTTCTTAATATCATTCATAACTATTATACAAAGAAAAATAAAGAACAATCGACGGGTCCCACTGGGCGTGCCAATTTGTTTACCTAGAAAACTGGTAAACAAGCGCTAGTTTCCTTTTTAAAGGTTACTTTTGCGGAGTCAACTAGAATACTCCAGGACTGATTGCTTTATTTTGTTATATTATGTGTATCTGGTTTGTATTAAATGTAAATAGTGACTTTAACGTAAAAGTAAACACTGAAATTAAAGGCTTTAAAGTAAACCAAAGCAATAAAAAGACAGTAAATGTGCACTGAAAGATAAAATGTAATGTAAAATGATTGCATTAATTAAACTGGTACGCATACGTACATTCCAAAGTTGCACTTGTTACTCATTATTGCGCAGAGGTTTGAGTTTACTTGTGTTTATGTAGAAAATGCAGACCTCTAACTATTCCTATGAAGCTTGCTTAAATAGTAAAATAAAATAACTACTACTAACGGTCGACTGGCTATCAGTCAACACGTGTCTTCGACATGCAAGATCTTCAATTGTGAGACTTCCACGCGTCCTATGAGAACTGCCAGAAAACTGCCTGAAACTGCCTCTTAACTTCCACTGCCTCTCGACTTCCACTTCAGTTTCTGCAGCCAAAATTCTTAAGTCTTCGCATACTTTTGGTCTGGTCGAACGTTGAAGCCTCAGATAATCTTCCTAGTCGAACAGCTTCGACTACTAAGTGTTATTTAGTCGAACCGCTTCGACCCGAATGGCAATGCAGATATTAACTTGAGGCCCAATTACCAATTTAGGGCCTTTTTACCAAATTGAGGCCCAATTGCCAATTTTGGGCCCTAGTTGCCCATTTATTAGTAAGTCGAAATCCTAGGGTAACACACATCAACATTTTTTTTATGATCAGCGTTAGTTAAAATACAAACTACAGCAAGAGATAAAACATTAGTTATCTCATTAAAATAAAAATTAAGATAAACTACAACAATAAACACAAAATTAGACAAAAACAGAACATGAACACATGAACAAAAATTTGGTTCTTGTTGAGCTTTGCTTCTCTTTTTTTTAGGAGTATAAAACTTATGATCTTCTTATGTTTCTCTTCTATCAATGGACTAGGGTCTCCAAAGGTCTATCCCTAGACAGAGGCGAAGAGGCGAAGTAGAACTGATAGTTAAAATGCTAAAATATGTACATTGTGGAGGTTAGATTTAATGGTAAGTTATTATTTTATATAGAATTATAATTTGAATTTAATTGAAATGATATGATGATGATGATGATATGATAAATATAAATTAATTTTCTATAAAAAATATAAATTAAATTCTCAACCCTATGGTAGTTTGTTTAACGATATTTTTCAATTTTTATGTGAATGGGAAGTGTCTTATTTTTTAAGCCATTTTTAAATTTGGAAAAATGTTATTTTAAGGTTTGCATAAGCCTTCAATTTATTTTATTATTATTTATTTAATTAAAAATATGGTAAAATGTTCATTTTGGTTCCTTAATTTTATTTTTGGGTTCTAATTGTTCCTTTAATTTTTTTTCACCTTGGTTTTTTATTTATTTTACTCATTTTTGTCTAATTAGCGACGAAAAAATTTAGAAATTGATTGCTAAATCTGTCTCTAATTAGACCAAAGGACAAAAATAAAATATTTTAAAAGTTAAGAGACCAAGGTGACACGAAAAAAATTAAAAGACCAATCTAAATTTAAGGGTGTAGTTAAGGGACCAAAATTGATATTTTTGTTTAAAAATAATTAGTGTTTTAAAGTTTGCATGCAAGTCATATTTATTATTTATTAGTATTTATCAATTTAATTGTTTAATTAATTAATTATTATTGTGTTTGTGAGAATTTCGGGAGGAAATTTTTGTGGGAGTAGTTATAGATTTATAATTTAGTATGATATTTATTTATTATAATTTATAAGAGAGAATAAAATAAACTAATTTATTCCTCTTTTTTTCTTCTAAAAATTAGAAGTTGAATAATGGAATGCTATTTTTGCACCAAAGAGCAAGGTTTTTTTAATGTCGTGCTTTCTAAAACGAAAAAAGACAAAGGAGAGAGAAGAGAATTAAAAAAAAAAAAAAGTTGTTCAAAAAGTTAAATTTTGTTTATTTTGGAACAAACACTAACAAAAAAATCCAACAATAATAAACTTGTTGAACCAAAAAAAAAGCACGTACTATTTATTGCTAAAGTGTTCTAAAATATATCTGCCTAATAGAGTGCGGATATTGTATTTTAACTTTTTAAAAGCAACTCTTTTGTTTGTGAATTTATAATAGTACTCCCTATAAAGATATCATGTATACAGCTGCAAAACAAGCATATAGCAAACATACATCAATGTAAGGTCCAGCTCCACCTTAGCCCGATGTTGCAAGATACAACTGTTACAACAAATTATGGAAATCGGTGATATATACATAAAGATCAGATGCTGCAGCAAATTAAATTATGGAATTGTAAATGGTTTTCTTGCAACAAGAACCAAGACAGTGGCAGCAAAAAGTGTGAATCCAACCGAAGTCCTGAGTCTAGTTCTTGATCTTTGACTCATAATAAGTCATTATTACCACTGTTCCAAATGCAAATTATTAATAAACCAATGTGTACTCTTGCAATGTGATGTTTCTTCAAAGTTCATGAAACAAATATTTATGACGAATAATTCATCTCATATTTCATGAAGCCACAATTAGTGAAACAAAGAAATTAAAACCATACACTACAATAATTAATATCCTTTGAATCCTTTCCATTTCCATCAAAAAGTACTTTCACTATTTCAAAGAGCCAAGGCTAGACAACACACTTACCTAGTACCTATTTCTGATACATAATTCTCATTTATTATATAAGAAAATTTTATGTTCTGGAAATTACCCAAACGCCCATCCTTTTCAGTCTTTCAAGTGGTATGTCTTGTTATGCTTTGTTGATTTTGTTGCAAGGCACCACATTTTAATTGTTCTCAATTTTTTTTTATTTATCATATTGCTATGTTTTGTTGATTTTGTTGCAAGGCACCACATTCTAATTGTTCTCAAAATTTCTCTATTATTATTTTGTTTTTCCCATATAACATGTGATCATTAAATGTTTTATTGTTTTTTAATTAAAAACTATTTTCTTTGAATCAGGAACAAAGTAGAGGGTTGATTTCAAATTTTCTTAAGTAAAGGGTTCATTTCACGTCAATGTTTTATGTTTTCCATTCATTGTTATGTATCCCATGTCCTGCATTGTTTGGATTATAGTTGTGAAAGTCTAATACCTGTGAAAGTCTAATACTTGTAATTTCAGCCACCAATAGATATTATTATTCCTACAATGCAGTGTCAAAATTATATAATTTTGAATTTTTTTAAATATTTATTCATTGTATTTTATCTATTAGTATTTAAATATTTTTAATTTTTGTATGTATTATATATTAAATTGTATAATTAATAATTTAAAATGTTATTTTTATTACTAGGAACTATATAGAAACTATAAAAAATTATAGTTGTTATTGCACATTTATAATCAATATTTATATATTCCAAAAAAAGTGTTAAATATGCAATAATTTCAAATTTAAAAATTGAGAATATTTTAAAGTGTAATTAAGCTATATTTTTTAGAAGAATAAAGAAAATTTATCATTTTAAATGTATATTTATGAATGAATGATATTCAAAGTATTTTCGATATTGAACTAGAATTTTTTTATGATCAACATTTAAAATAATTTTCTAAATTTATAAATTATCAGCATTTTTATAATCAGAAATATTTTTATCAGCATTTAAAATGATATTGAAATGACAATTTATTTTATGATCAGCATTTAAAATAGTTTTTTAAATCGGTAAATGATCAACATTTTTAAAAATAGTAATTTTTATCATTCACATCAACATTTTTTATGATCAGCGTTAGTTAAAATACTAACTACAGCAAGATATAAAACATTAGTTATCTCATTAAAATAAAAATTAAGATAAACTACAACAATAAACACAAAATTAGACAAAAATAGAATATGAACACATGAACAAAAATTTGGTTCTCGTTGAGCTTTGCTTCTCTTTTTTTTAGGAGTATAAAACTTTTGGTCTTCTTATGTTTCTCTTCTATCAATGGATTAGGGTCTCCGAAGGTCTATCCCTAGACAGAGGCGAAGAGGCGAAGTAGAATTGATAGTTAAAATGCTAAAATATGTACATTGTGGAGGTTAGATTTAATGGTAAGTTATTATTTTATATAGAATTATAATTTGAATTTAATTGAAATGATATGATGATGATGATATGATAAATATAAATTAATTTGCTATAAAAAAATATAAATTAAATTCTCAACCCTATGGTAATTTGTTTAACGATATTTTTCAATTTTTATGTGAATGGGAAGTGTCTTATTTTTTAAGCCATTTTTAAATTTGGAAAAATGTTATTTTAAGGTTTGCATAAACGTTCAATTTATTTTATTATTATTTATTTAATTAAAAATATGGTAAAATTTTCATTTTGGTTCCTTAATTTTAATTTTGGGTTCAAATTGTTCCTTTAATTTTTTTGTCACCTTGGTTTTTTATTTATTTTACTCATTTTTGTCTAATTAGCGACGAAAAAATTTAGAAACTGATCGCTAAATCTGTCTCTAATTAGACCAAAGGACAAAAATAAAATATTTTAAAAGTTAAGAGACCAAGGTGACACGAAAAAAATTAAAAGACCAATCTAAATTTAAGGGTGTAGTTAAGGGACCAAAATTGATATTTTTGTTTAAAAATAATTAGTGTTTTAAAGTTTGCATGCAAGTCATATTTATTATTTATTAGTATTTATCAATTTAATTGTTTAATTAATTAATTATGATTGTGTTTGTGAGAATTTTGGGAGGAAATTTTTGTGGGAGAAGTTATAGATTTATAATTTAGTATAATATTTATTTATTATAATTTATAAGAGAGGGTAAAATAAACTAATTTATTCCTCTTTTTTTCTTCTAAAAATTAGAAGTTAAATAATGGAATGCTATTTTTGCACCAAAGAGCAAGGTTTTTTTAATGTCGTGCTGTCTAAAACGAAAAAAGACAAAGGAGAGAGAAGAGAATTAAAAAAAAATAGTTGTTCAAAAAGTTAAATTTTGTTTATTTTGGAACAAACACTAATAAAAAAAATCCAACAATAATAAACTTGTTGAACCAAAAAAAACAGCACGTACTATTTATTGCTACAGTGTTCTAAAATATACCTGCCTAATAGAGTGCGAATATTGTATTTTAACTTTTTAAAAGCAACTCTTTTGTTTGTGAGTTTATAATAGTACTCCCTATAAAGATATCATGTATACAACTGCAAAACAAGCATATAGCAAACATACATCAATGTAAGGTCCAGCTCCACCTTAGCCCGATGTTTGAAGATACAATTGTTACAACAAATTATGGAAATCGGTCATATATACTAGGGGTGGACTTTGGTTCGGTTCGGTTCGGATTCGGGCCCAAACCACAAAATCGAGTCAACCCACGGGTGAGAACAATGGGCCCAATTTTCGACCGTTTACTGTGTCGGTTCAGTCGGGTTCGATTCAAGTCTGTTCGGTTTTTGATATCGGTTTTTTTCGGTTAACCATATAATTGGGTCAAACAGATTTGCTAAAGCCCAACTTATGTACAATATTTTAAGCCCAATATTTTTACTGGTTGATTTTAAGTCCAATATTTTTAAGTCCAATATTTTAACCATTTTTACTGCTTGATTCTAAGTCCAATATTTTAAATTCCAATATTACTGCTTGATTCTAAGTCAATATTTTAAATTCCAATAGTTTTTTTTACTGTTGATTCTTAGAAATTTATGTGCAAATAAATAACTTATTATTATTAGGACATTTTAATTATCCAAATTTATTATATTTTTTTAGTTAAAAAATATATAACAAATTGAAATATATTTCATAGTTTTTATAAATAAACCACAAAATTTTACTTCAAAATATTCCACAGCCAGGTAAAATTTTACTCCAAAATATATAAAAAAAAACATTTTAACAGTTTTCCAACACAATTACAATTCCACACCAAAACTTCTCACCAGAACTTTAGATTAGAACATAGAACCTGCATTTAAAGAAATAGAGTCAAAATATTGTGGTAAAAATTATAAACAGAATATTTTTTTAACTTACTAGATCCAACCACAGATCCAAAGAAATAGAGTCAAAATATTGTGGTAAAAATTATAAACAGAATATTTTTTTAACTTACTAGATCCAACCACAGATCCAAAGAAATAGAGTCAAAATATTGTGGTAAAAATTATAAACAGAATATTTTTTTAACTTACTAGATCCAACCACAGATCCAATTTTTCAGCTACAACTACATAACCAACTATCATACATTTCAAGAAACAAAAATTCACAATAATAGTATATAATGTTAGAAATAGTAGTACTGAGAAAGACAACTAAAATAAAAAATAATAATTAATTTGTTAGTAAAAAATAGATCAATAAAAAAATACCAAACCAAAAATCTTAACTCTTACCTCAGAAGAATAAATGGTACCGAAACATGCATATAAAATCAACTATCCTGAATCTACACCAAGGAAAATATAAAACTTAAAAAAAAAATAGGAGATAACAAAATAAAAAAGAAAAATATAAAATTAAAACTAAATATAAATGAATAAATTGATAAGTAAAGTTTTAAAAGGAACTAAGGAGTAAATAACAGTTTTATCTGATATACTTACTGTTTTAGTGTGTAGAACATCCACACAACTATTCCTTCAAATTAATTTTACCCTGCAAAAAAGATAAAGTATTACAGGAATATCAAAAGAATATCAAAAGATAAAAACCCTAATCACAAAATTTGTTATAAACCCTAAATCATTTAAAAAAAACTCTAACTTTAATAACAAACCTAAGATGATGAAAAATGATAAAACAAAAATTATTAATAAGAGTATGGAGACAAAGAGAAGGTGAATACAGATTGTTGTTTTTTGATTTAAGAAAATAATGCCACAGAGGAAAATATCGGCTGAGTCGCGGATCGGTACGCTTTCTTTAAGACGTTTCGCGGTACTGCCAGATTTATGCAAAGCAGCTCGTAAATACCCACGACGCCTCCAGGATAACACAACTCGTTTCAATACGATTCACACTTGCACGTGTGATGAATCGTTCTAAATGATACACCTTCTGATGGTTAAAAACCAGTCTTAGTATATGGAATAAATCCAGTCGAAAAAGAAAAGAATAATTTTTAGATGAAGCAGAGTAAGAGAGAGAGGAGAGAATTCGGAATTGAATTCTGGAGTGCAGAACAAATGAATGGAACGAATGTATTTATAGGCAAAACATATCCAACCGAGTGGACCAAAACGTGGGCGAAAATATAGTGGAGAGTTGAATCGGCCCAGTCAATATAGCCGTTATTTACTTGGTCAGCAGACTTGGAGGACAAGTAAACCTAGTCAAAATCTAGGTTAAGACTTGGTCTAGGACACGTCACCAATTCGTATTAATTAATATTAAATATTAATTAATTCCATATTTAATATTATTTAATTTTTACCGAATTAATTAATTATTCAATGATAATTAATTTCCATTAATTCGGGTTCCAAAAAATTAATTCATGTAGACCGGACCGGACCGGCCGGACGGACGGCGGAGGCGGCGCGCGCGCGCGCGTGTGTCTTCTCGGCACATTGGTGTGTCCTCACTCCTTTATAAAATTGTAGGTGCCCTTGTGCCCAACAACAATTGTCCAAGTTGGAATATATATACACTACTAATATATGTGTTCCCTCCAATATGGGACTTATAAATGAATCTTTTCAAATTCATCTCCATATTAGCTCTTACTTGTGTTCATTTATTGCTCATTTAATGTCAATAAATATTTCCAACTCTTCCTCCAAGTTATCATCATTCCAAGTTCCAACACAGGTTGATAGTGTGAGAAAAGCAAAGAGGAAGAACTGATATGAGAAAGTGATGGTGGTGACTGGTGGTGTTGGGAGGGAAGATAGAAAGAGGTAGAGAACGGCGGACAAATTAGATCTTCTAGAGAGTGAGAGGAATAAGGTATTTATGCTTGTGCTGAGATTAGGTTAAGATTTTCTCAAAATTGGATTTGGGCTGAAGTTTTACTGGGCCTAGTTTTTAAAATATAGCAACAAGCCAACAATATCGGTCGGGTGCGGTGACCAACGGTTCTTAAAATGAAAACCGAAACCGACCAAGTTAAACCGTCATTATCCTTTTGACTCACCCGTCAATCCGTACATCCGAACCGGCCCGATCCATTGCCTCAAAAATACCAGCGGTTCGGTCGAATCCTCTCGGACGGTGTAATTCTGTCCACCCCTAATATATACATAAAGATCAGATGGTGCAGCAAATTAAATTATTGAATTGTAAATGGTTTTCTTGAACAAGAACCAAGACAGTGGCAGCAAAAAGTGTGAATCCAACCGAAGTCCTGAGTCTAGTACTTGATCTTTGACTCATAATATGTAATTATTACCACTGTTCCAAATGCAAATTATTAATAAACCAATGTGTACTCTTGCAATGTGATGTTTCTTCAAAGTTCATGAAACAAATATTTATGACGAATAATTCATCTCATATTTCATGAAGCCACAATAGTGAAACAAAGAAATTAAAACCATACACTACGATAATTAATATCCTTTGAATCCTTTCCATTTCCATCAAAAAGTACTTTCACTATTTCAAAGAGCCAAGGCTAGACAACACACTTACCTAGTACCTATTTCTGATACATAATTCTCATTTATCATATAAAAAAATTTTATGTTCTGGAAATTACCCAAACGCCCTGCATTTTCAGTCTTTCAAGTGGTATGTCTTGTTATGCTTTGTTGATTTTGTTGCAAGGCACCAGATTTTAATTGTTCTCAATTTTCTTTTTTATTATTTATGATATTGCTATGTTTTGTTGATTTTGTTGCAAGGCACCACATTCTAATTGTTCTAAAAATTTCTCTATTATTATTATTTTGTTTTTCCCATATAGCATGTGATCATTAAATGTTTTTTTGTTTTTTAATTAAAAACTATTTTCTTTGAATCAGGAACAAAGTAGAGGGTTGATTTCAAATTTTCTTAAGTAAAGGGTTGATTTCACGTCAATGTTTTATGTTTTCCATTCATTGTTATGTATCCCATGTCCTGCATTGTTTGGATTATAGTTGTGAAAGTCTAATACCTGTGAAAGTCTAATACTTGTAATTTCAGCCACCAATAGATATTATTATTCCTACAATGAAGTGTCAAAATTATATAATTTTGAATTTTTTTTAAATATTTATTAATTGTATTTTATCTATTAGTATTTAAATATTTTTAAATTTTGTATGTATTATATATTAAATTGTATAATTAATAATTTAAAATGTTATTTTTATTATTACGAACTATATAGAAACTATAAAAAATTATAGTTGTTATTGCATATTTATAATCAATATTTATATATTGCAAAAAAAAAGTGTTAAATATGCAATAATTTCAAATTTAAAAAATGAGAATATTTTAAAGTGTAATTAAGCTATATTTTTTAGAAGAATAAAGAAAATTATCATTTTAAATGTATATTTATGAATGAATGATATTCAAAGTATTTTTGATATTGAACTAGAATTTTTTTATGATCAACGTTTAAAATAATTTTCTAAATTTATAAATTATCAGCATTTTTATAAATAGAAATATTTTTATCAGCATTTAAAATGATATTGAAATGACAATTTATTTTATGATACCATTTAAAAAAGTTTTTTAAATCGGTAAATGATCAACATTTTTAAAAATAGTAATTTTTATCATTCACATCAACATTTTTTTATGATCAGCGTTAGTTAAAATACAAACTACAGCAAGATATAAAACATTAGTTATCTCATTAAAATAAAAATTAAGATAAACTACAACAATAAACACAAAATTAGACAAAAACAGAATATGAACACATGAACAAAAATTTGGTTCTCGTTGAGCTTTGCTTCTCTTTTTTTTAGGAGTATAAAACTTATGGTCTTCTTATGTTTCTCTTCTATCAATGGATTAGGGTCTCCGAAGGTTTATCCCTAGACAGAGGCGAAGAGGCGAAGTAGAATTGATAGTTAAAATGCTAAAATATGTACATTGTGGAGGTTAGATTTAATGGTAAGTTATTATTTTATATAGAATTATAATTTGAATTTAATTGAAATGATATGATGATGATGATATGATAAATATAAATTAATTTGCTATAAAAAAATATAAATTAAATTCTCAACCCTATGGTAATTTGTTTAACGATATTTTTCAATTTTTATGTGAATGGGAAGTGTCTTATTTTTTAAGCCATTTTTAAATTTGGAAAAATGTTATTTTAAGGTTTGCATAAACGTTCAATTTATTTTATTATTATTTATTTAATTAAAAATATGGTAAAATGTTCATTTTGGTTCCTTAATTTTAATTTTGGGTTCAAATTGTTCCTTTAATTTTTTTGTCACCTTGGTTTTTTATTTATTTTACTCATTTTTGTCTAATTAGCGACGAAAAAATTTAGAAACTGATCGCTAAATCTGTCTCTAATTAGACCAAAGGACAAAAATAAAATATTTTAAAAGTTAAGAGACCAAGGTGACACGAAAAAAATTAAAAGACCAATCTAAATTTAAGGGTGTTGTTAGGGGACCAAAATTGATATTTTTGTTTAAAAATAATTAGTGTTTTAAAGTTTGCATGCAAGTCATATTTATTATTTATTAGTATTTATCAGTTTAATTGTTTAATTAATTAATTATTATTGTGTTTGTGAGAATTTTGGGAGGAAATTTTTGTGGGAGAAGTTATAGATTTATAATTTAGTATGATATTTATTTATTATAATTTATAAGAGAGGATAAAATAAACTAATTTATTCCTTTTTTTTCTTCTAAAAATTAGAAGTTAAATAATGGAATGCTATTTTTGCACCAAAGAGCAAGGTTTTTTTAATGCCGTGCTGTCTAAAACGAAAAAAAACAAAGGAGAGAGAAGAGAGTTAAAAAAAAAGAACAGTTGTTCAAAAAAGTTAAATTTTGTTTATTTTGGAACAAACACTAATAAAAAAAATCCAACAATAATAAACTTGTTGAACCAAAAAAAACAGCACGTACTATTTATTGCTACAGTGTTCTAAAATATACCTGCCTAATAGAGTGCGAATATTGTATTTTAACTTTTTAAAAGCAACTCTTTTGTTTGTGAATTTATAATAGTACTCCCTATAAAGATATCATGTATATAGCTGCAAAACAAGCATATAGCAAACATACATCAATGTAAGGTCTAGCTCCACCTTAGCCCGATACAACTGTTACAACAAATTATGGAAATCAGTCATATATCCAGTCTTATGCTTCGTAAGCATCAATATTTCCGTAATCTTCAGTGGTTACTGTCATCTTCTTGTCGAGCCTAGTCGTCTCTAGTCTCCGTGGCCCCTTTCCCTCACATGGACAAAATTTTCAGGTCCAACCCCCGTGTTGTGAATCCTTTGCCTTCCGTCCTGGCAAACCATTTCAAAACCAAATCCCAATCCCCAGCAAGTCCATCTACCAAGCTTCTCAAACACTCGTCTGTGTCATTCCTTTGATGCTCGTCTGAATCTTCTTTCGATACTCGTCTGTATTGTTCCAGACACTCGTTTGTGTCATTCCTTTGGTACTCATCTATATCTCCTTTCGATGCTCGTCTGTATTGATTCAAACACTCGTATGTGTCATTCCTTTGGTACTCGTCTGTATCTTCTTTCGATACTCGTCTCTATTGATCCAAACGCTCGTCTGTGTTATTCGTTTTGATGCTCGTCTGTATCTCCCTTTAATATTCGTTTGTATTTGTTTAAACACTCGTCTGTGTTATTCTTTCGATACTCGTCTGTATTGATTCGAGCGCTCGTCTGTGCTATTCTTTTAATACTTGTTTGTTTCCTTCGATACTCGTCTGTATTGGTCCAAACACTCGTCTGTGTTTCTCTTTCGATGCTCGTCTGTGTCCTTCTTTGACACTCGTTTGCGTTATCTTATCTCTCCGTCAAGTCCATATCTTTCCAATCACAGTTTCAAACAACAATCATTTCCATTGAGAACCTTGTATTGGCACCTTGGCTACGTTACAAGCTATCACCGTTCATCCAATTACTCACTGTAAATTCTTCCACCAGAAAGAAAAAAAAAATAAAAAACAAAAATTCCCTCTTTCCCCAGCAGATATCAAAACAAAAAAATAAGGATAACACTTACACCATATTTTCAGGACAAATTTCTGGTCTTGGTATTTAATCTTCTTCTACCTCGAATGTTCGAAAGGCTGACGCCAATCTCACCTTCAGGTCTAAGATGATTAAATAGGGGCAGCTGTCATACCCCAAATTTGTCCTACCCCTTTATTTTTAACTGGTTTAAGCTTCGCATCTCATATGCATACCTCCATTAGGGCGTTAGCCTGAATTTGCATTCATTCATTAAATAAAACATTTAAAAGCATGGGATCAAGGCTCACTGGACAAATTGGAGTTTCACTCAAGCCTGGCACAAAGTAATTTATTTTCTCTAAGAGAGCATCTGGCACCTAATCAAGACTGCGATGGGTTCATGTCTTTGAAAGTCATGCGATCATAGGGTTTCTAGATAAAAGGGGTTCTTGATCTAGGGTTTATTTCCCCATGTTTGATGATCTTCATGGTATTATGGTTGGGAGCATTGATTCATTTGGATGAATTAGTTATGCTACAAGCATTGGTCCGTTCAAAGTGTTTCCATTACAAGTTATGGACTTGATTCATTTGAGTGTATCTATTTTGTTACAAGTACAAACATTGGAAGAAGGTGAAGGCATACTTGAATTTGAGAGAGAAAGGAACTTTATGAAATATTCAAGGGATCACACTTCGACTTTGTTTCAATCACTAACTGCACCATAAATTCATTCAAATATTGAAGAGCCATTTCAAAGTCTATTACAAGAGCATTACACAAAAATGGAAAAGACTTGGAAAATCATATTCAAAGAATGTCCTCTAATTAGCCGTGACGCTTTGAGCTATGCAAACTATCTATTTGGTTCTCATGGAAAGCTTTGACATGAAGGTGGTAATTGCCGTCTCATCTCACATCTCATCTCATGGTTTATCTCAATACAAGATACAAATTGAAGAGATTTTAATTTGAATTTGGCGATAAAGATAAAGTTTCATTTATATTCCAGATAAAGTTCAAACTACAAATGACATCTATCATTCAAGTTCCCAAACAACTCCCCATCATGAATTGCATTCATAATTCAAACCATAAGCCTACACATTTCAAATTCACATACAAATTTAAATCCAAACATCAAGTGTATTCTTTCTTTCTACACATAATCAATGCCAAATTCCTTACAAACATCCATGTCATATTTACACAAAAAAATCTACAACTAATACTCAATCTTTGTTTTCCTATCCTAATATCCTAAACCTATATTCCTCCAAACTTCATGTTGTTTCAACATTCACCATTGCTGCGTTTAAAAGCTTCATGTTGCTCCATTAAAGTCTGTCATAAGACTGTGACCTGCATAAGTTTTCAACACACAAAAAACATGTTCAGTATACTTTTTTCGCATTCACCTTGCCTCAAATCTTTCACATTACAAATTAACACACTGACAGTAGAACAAATAGACATAACAGTTGGAATAAGCATACCCTGGGGGTCTTGCATAAAGCCAACCGGCAACACGATCTCGTACTCGCACAGAGCCAAACCGGTTCAGCAAGAACCTCAGTGAAAACTTCCTGCATAATTTATGAGCCAAGAGCAAAGATTTGCGTTCAACTAAACTGAATCAGCCTTACACGTATGCATCATCCTGCCCTACCTACGCCTGCTACGGACCTGCAATCACTCATCAAAACCAAGCATCGGGTCAGCCCCGTCAACAGACACAGTACCAGAAACGAAGCCAGAATCGGCAGCATACGCAAAAAATATATTCAGCATCAACACAAATATAAAAAACCTACAATCAAATAATTACGGCAGTTCAATACACTACGGTTCAGTTCAGCAATAAGCAAAATCCAAGCAGAGGCGGTTTTCACATTCCTACGGACTTTACATTTAACTCTTAAGAGATATTCACAATAGGGCTGTTAATGTATTACTTTCTTCAGTGCTAAGTTAACAGAGTTCCAAGTTTGATCCTAAACACTACCCAAGAATTTCCATACAGATCATATGTCAGTTCAGCAATAAACAAAAAAACAGAATTCAATTTCAATGTAACTAACTATCCTAACAGTCCTAACCGATTTTATAACCAACAACAACCTAACCACCCTGCATCAGAAACCACTAACAGAATTAATAACCAGCTCCTAACACCTATAACTAACTTCAACTAACATATAACAGAAATCAGGGGAGTAACAGATTGGTAACCAATTGCAACTGACAGTTACCAGAAAAATAAGAAGAGTAACTAACCTCAACTGAATTCTCCTCTTCACCTTCAACTATAAAAACCAACATCTCCACCATTTCTCACTCTTCATCTTCACTTCTTCACCATAACCGTGCCCTCCATAATCTTCTTCAACCTTCTTCTACAATCACTCTCTTCACACATCCATTTTTCCATTTTTTGATTCATCTTCAATCTCTGCAACTTCAATCTCAGTTCCACTTCACTCTTCACCACCTTCATTCTCACCTTCAATCTTTCTCCATAATCTACACTCTTCAATCTTCTCTTCCATTCTTAAAACTTCAAGCTCCTTCATCACCTCCAAAAATTGCAGAAGAGAAAAATTGGCATAACAGAAAGAGGAGAAGAGAATTTCAGAACAGAGATCGGTAACAGAGAATACTCTCACCTGTAACAAACTCAGAATGATTCGCTCTTGAATCTTCATCCTTCACTTCTTCAATCTCTCTGAATTCATGCTTCAATCGCACACGCTGCATCTCTCGCCAATCATCACTTTCGGTAATCATCATAATCTTCATCAATCACAGAGCCACGAGCTCCTTGCTCTCAATCTCTGCAAACAGCAAGAACAACAACATCATCACAACGTTCTCAAAATTGCGAATAAAAAAAAAAGAAGAAGAAAGGAAGCGTAACATACGAAACGTTCATACCCGAGGAACCTGAAGCTTATTCTCTTGAACCGGATGAATGATTCGATCAAGACCTTAATCGGGGAGACCAATAGATAAGAGAGGTGAGCGATGACCGAGGCAAGAGTGAGATAGTGTGCCGTGCCATCTGATTCGCGGCGGAGGAGAAGGAAAGTTCAATCGGAGAAGGAGCTTCGTCGCCGCGCCGAAGGAGGAAGATGAGTCTGAGACTTGAGGTAAAAGGTGATACGTCACAACTTAAACCCTATTTCCCCTTCTGATTTCAATTAACATGTTTTTTTTTAATTAACTAGACAGCTACCCGCGCGATGCGCGGATTAATTTTATTAAATTGTTATGGATACATATAAAATATATTTGTATTGATATTTTATATTGAATTTGTTTTTTAATCATGTTCAATACAATCATTTTAAAAAGTGAGTAAAAATCTATAATATAATATAATATAATATAATATAATATAATATAATATAAACATATTTAATACTATGAAATTATTATGGTAATATAACTTTTTATTAATTAAATTGATTTACACCATATCAACATTTTAATGAGTGCTTGTCATTTTTTCAAAGATAATTCTTTAAATGAATGCCAACAAAATTAAAATATTTTAAAATACTTGTTCACTCGTTAACATCATATTATGTATCATCATCATTATAATGTGTATTAATTATAATTTCAATGACTATTAAAATGATAATGAAAGAAAATAAAAGCAAAAATGGTAAGAAATAAAATTTAAAAAATGATGAGTTTTATGAAATGAACAGTTCAATTGATAGTTAAGTAAAAAATTAAATACTTTTTAGTCGATTAAGAAATAGAAGAGATATTATTCTTTCACATGATATATTGTATTTTAATTTTTACTTGAGAGATGTTTTTTTATGAGGTATATAGAAACATAGATTTTATATTATAATATTTAAATTTAAATATAAAAAATATAACATAAATATATTATAAGTTATAAGAGTATTTGATGTAATTTTTTTTTATAATAATGATTTTTTCTTATTTTTATTGAGGAAAGAGAAAACAATTGCTAATATATTTTATGTTAAAAGACGTTAGAATATTAACCTATTTAAATGAAAATTAAAAGTGAGAATTAGACAAAAAGGAGATTATAATTTTTTTATTAATTAAAATAAGAACTATTAAGGTGAGAATTAAATATTTCATTAAAAAATTTATAATTAAAAATTATAAAATTTAATAAAAAGAAATGTTTTTAAAAGTATATATTTTTTATAAGCATAATTTTAGTAGATAAGATTTTATATCATCATTTTATTAAATTTTTTTATATAATAGAACAATACATTAAATTATTAAAATTAATCATCATACTTTAATCCTCAATAAATTTTATTTTGAAAGAGAAAAAAATTAACCCATTGATCTTGCTATAAGAAAAACTTAACTATTATTAGAATTGTGAAATCAAAAAAGTTACAATATATAAAATTTAGTTTAAATGTGTATAAAAATAGCATTATATGTAAAAAAAAAAATTTGTTTAGTAGCATGCTCAAAAAGTTTAGTAAGAGGTTACATATAGTGAAACTATTATTCTTTAAATAATTTTTCTTTAAATAATTTTAGTACATATACCTCTAGAGTAGCAATGACATAATATAATGTCAAATGAAAATATATGTATTTCATTTTTCTAATATTTGCATGAATTTTTCCATAATATTCATAAATAAAAAGAAAATTAAACATATATATATATATATATATATATATAATAAAAAATATAAAATTTTAAATCATATACACTAATAAAAATAATACATATTCACCGAGCATCAACATATTGAGACTTCCATCCTCTGCTAGATTTGTGTGAATCTAATCTTCAACTTAATTTCAACCCCTTCAAAATCCCAAATACTCAAGAGTTATTATGGAAGAGATACCTACAAACAACAAAACAATAACATATCATAAATTTAATCTTAAACATACAAAATATTGTATATTGATATGTTTTAAATATACAAAATATTGGATATTGATATGTTTTCAAAATATTGTATCTTAGACATTTTGGCAAATCCAAATAATTTAATTGTTAGTAAAATAATCGTGTGTAATGAGATGACGAAATACTGAGAATGAAGGAGGTATTTATAAAGAATAATAAAATATAAATATAAATAAGAATTAATATATATGGGAGTTACAATATATTAATTAATATAAATATGAGAATTAATATAAATAACGTTTACTTTTGATGTTTTTAAACCTTTTTAATGCATTAGAATTAATTGTGTATTTTAAAGTTTAATGAATTAAAATGATTGAAAGACTAACTGTCACATTAAGATGTTTTTAAAATTTTAAAAAATTATATAAAGAGTATCTAATAAAAACTCAAAAATATGTAAATTAGAAACTGCATTAGAATATGAACCACTAAATTTGAATTTAATTTAATTTATATTTCTATAAGTATATATTTTTATTGGAATTAGTTGAAAATTTTGAAGTTATATTTCTATTTGTATGAGTATATATTTTTTATTAATTTATTCAAAAATGAAAAATATTTTTAGAGTTTGGAATTTTTCAATTACTTAATGTAAAAAAAATTGTCTAACAAAACTTATAATAACAATAATATTAAAATTTCAAAATTTTAAGTTTATATTTTTTTTTTATTTTTTATTTTTATTTTTATAAGTATGTATTTTTCTTAATTAATTAAACAGTGGAAAAATATATTAGAAATATAATAATGATTATTATAATATTGAAATTTTAAATCTATATTTTATTTCCATTTCTATATGTATATGTTTTTATATAGTTATTAAGAAATGGAAAACTATTTTTTTTGAGTTTTGAGCTTGTCAATGTTGTAATGTAAAAAAAAAAATTGTCTAACATAAACAATAATAATATTAAAGTTTTAAATTTATATTATATTTCTATTTATGTTTCTATGAGCATATATTTTTATATATTTAACAAATAATGAAAAATTATTTTATTCAGTCTTGAATTTTTCAATATCTTAAATTTAAAAAAAAAATTGAAAAATTGTCTAACAACAATACTAATAACATTAAAATTTCAAAATAAATAAAAAATTTAAAAATTCTATATTCAAAAGTAATAATATAAATACGTTTTATATATATGGGAGTTACAATATAACAATTAATATAAATAATGGTTACTTTTTATGTTTTGGAACCTTTAATGCGATAAATTAATTGTGTATTTTAAAGTTTAATTCATTAAAATTATTGAAAGTATAACGGTTACATTATGATGTTTTTAAAATTTTTAAAACTTTATATAAAGAGTATGTAATAAAAACTCAAATACGTAGTTATAACTTAATGTTATATGTATTTTAAAGTAAATTAGAAATTGCATTAAAATAAAAAAAATTGAAAAATTGTCTAACAACAATACTAATAACATTAAAATTTCAAAATAAAATTTTTTTTTAAAATTCTATATTAAAAAATAATAATATAAGGTGAATTCTTATCTACCCAACTCAAAAAGTTGGGTAAAGTTACCTCCAATATAAAATGTCTTGGAAATATTAAATAATTGTATCTTTTTATAATTAATTAAATATGTCAAAATTAAATAGAATATTTTGATTGGTTGAAGGTACTTTGCCCAACTTTTTGAGATGGGTAGAGAAGTTGTCCCCATAATATAAATAAGTTATATATATATATGGGAGTTCCAATATAACAATTGATATAAATAATGGTTACTTTTTATGTTTTGGAACCTTTAATGCGATAAATTAATTGTGTATTTTAAAGTTTAATTCATTAAAATTATTGAAAGTATAGCGGTTACATTATGATGTTTTTAAAATTTTTAAAACTTTATATAAAGAGTATGTAATAAAAACTCAAATACGTAGTTATAACTTAATGTTATATGTATTTTAAAGTAAATTAGAAATTGCATTAAAATTTGAATCACTTAATTTTTAAGTTAATTTTTTATTTATTTCTATTAGTATATATTTTTATTAGAATTTCTTGAAAATTTGAATTTATATTTATATTTCTAAATGTATATATTTTTTGTTAATTTATTAAAAAAGGGAAAACAAATTTTTGAGTTTTGAATTTTTAATGCGTTAATGTAAGAAAAATTGTATAACAATAATAATAATAATAATACAAATATAATTATATTTAAAAAATAACACAAATATTTTTTTATAACACTTGTGCACAGATATCAGTTATAAAAATATAACATAATTAAATCTATAACGCTTAACTACTTAAAGATTGACTTAATATAAAAATTAAATACACTTATAAGTTAACCAAAAAATATATGTTAAAGAATTGAATTATAAAAATAATAATTTAAAAATAGAACTAACAATAAGTTATATGATAGTTTAAAGTTTATAAGGATTTTTTAATACTTTAATAATATAAAATCAAAAATTTTTTTTAAAAAAATTTTATATTAATTTTTTATGAAATAAAGATTTACTTTCTATTAAATCATTTTTTTTATATTTTGAATTTAACTATCATAAATTATAAAATATTTCTACATATTTGTTTTTTATTTTTTATTTTTTTATGAGTAGTAACTTTTAACGTATTTATTTTATATTTTAATGTTTATATATTAGCAGTTACAATTTTAGTATTTATTAAAATAAAAATTAAATAAAATATGATTTAAAAAGTAAGAATTAAATTTAAATTTTTTAATAAATATTTTCGTTTGAAGTTGAATATTAATTATTATTATTATTATTATTATTATTATTATTTATTTTTAATATAGGGGCAAAATAGTAAAAATATTATTAGGGTTTTTAGCTTAGAGTGGCTACCAAGGTGACATGTGGCTAGGGTTGCCATCATGACAACCTTGGATTTATATTAAGTAGATAGATATTTTGAATTTAACTATCATAAATTATAAAATATTTCTACATATTTGTTTTTTTTATTTTTTTATGAGTAGTAACTTTTAACGTATTTATTTTATATTTTAATGTTTATATATTAGCAGTTACAATTTTAGTATTTATTAAAATAAAAATTAAATAAAATATGATTTAAAAAGTAAGAATTAAATTTAAATTTTTTAATAAATATTTTTGTTTGAAGTTGAATATTAATTATTATTATTATTATTATTATTATTATTATTTATTTTTAATATAGGGGCAAAATAGTAAAAATATTATTAGGGTTTTTAGTTTAGAGTGGCTACCAAGGTGACATGTGGCTAGGGTTGCCATCATGACAACCTTGGATTTATATTAAGTAGATTAAGTAAAACTTTTTCGAATTATCATTAATTGCATTAATTGAGGTTAATTGGAATTAACTTATGAAATGTGAATCAAATGATTTGGGACATACAAATTAACTGCTGCACCCCTGGCCCAAACATGCACCTCCTCTTATTTTTTGCCATAATAATTTATGATGGGCCAGCAACATCCTGATGGGCTCTGCGCCCTTACCATTACTGCATCATACACCCCCTACTCTGGCCCAATACTGCTCGTTTTTGGCATAAGAGTGTGAGAAAATGGTAAACAAAAACTCTGATGGGCTTCATCCCCTGGGCCTGCGTCAGTTGACTGACTGCACCACCACTTCTAATTTCACACTCCCTGGATCCATATTATTTTCATGCTAGACTTTAGGTTTTTTAATTAGTTTTTACTACATTTTTTTTAGATAATAAAAGAGACAATAAAATCATGTTTTTTCTAGGTAGATTTAGGTGATTTTAGGAATAATTTTAGTCTTGGAATTTTCTCATAAAAATAGTTGATTTTTTAGGCTAATTTTGGCATTTAATTTCCTTCATAAAAGGGTCATAAAAAAATAGTAGTTTTCTAGTTTAATTTTGCATTGATGCTTGAATTGTTTTTGTGCTAGTTCCATGTTATTTTTGTATGATGCTTGTGTGATTTTATTGCTTGTATTTTTTGCCATATTTTTGGCCTATTTTAGACTCCATTAGACTTAAATAGGAATTAGAACAACTTAGATTAGAACATAGGATTAGTTCCCTTCCTTCATTCTTTTTCTTTTCAACTTTTAAAATACTTAATAAAAGGAAGACGCGAATCACATTAAGAAAGTGATAGAGAAATGAGTGGGATTCATTCCCTAGTCTGTTTCTCAATCGCTTAGTGGCATAGAAACGAGTGGGATTCATTCCCTAATCTGTTTCTCGGTCACTACTTAATGGGAGAGAAATGAGTGGGATTCATTCCCTAATCTGTTTCTCAAACATTAATTAATGGGAGAGAAATGAGTGGGATTCATTCCCTAATCTGTTTCTCAAACATTAATTAATGGGAGAGAAATGAGTGGGATTCATACCCTAATATGTTTCTCGAACATTTCATAATGGGATGGAATTGAGTTGGATTCATTCCCTAATCTGCTTCTCGATCATTATACATTTTATGTGATTCAAGTCGCAAAACAAATTTCCCTTAAAAAATACACAACCAAAAACACTTAAAACACCTAACAATGGTTCAAATTAAAAACAAAGTAGAGAAAGTGGTGAGTGGCCCGGTATTGGGAACTGTTCATCACTCATCTACCCTAAAAGACACAAGCCAATCATTTCTTTTCTTTTGCCTCGTTGGCACCTAAGGGCACTGTTATTTCCGCTCGTACGCATCGTAGGTCGTCCCTTATGCAAGAGCGCGAACGTTAACTCCGCCCAACTAAAAAACACAAAAACAAACAGAAAATCGTGAGCCGAGCTACGGTAACTCTGATTCCTGAAAAGGATACATAGGCAGCGGGGTAGGGCCCGTGCGAGTACAATTCTTTATTTTCCCTACATTCTGCATTCATTCGCATATAGACAAAGACATAGATATACACCCTTTAGATAGAAACTAACATAGGTGGATACCATCGAGTACGATGGGCGCGAGGGGTGCTAATACCTTCCCCTTGCGTAACCGATTCCCGTACCTAGATTCTCGGGTCGCAAGACCCTGTTCCTTCCTCTGGTAGGTTTTCTGATATTCCTTTCCCTTGTGGGATAAATATATTGGTGGCGACTCTATTCATCTTTTCGCGAGCGTGCGACAAAGAGTATGGAGACAAAGAGAAGGTGAATACAGATTGTTGTTTTTCGGTTTAAGAAAATAATGCCACAGAGGAAAATATCGGCTGAGTCGCAGATCAGTACGCTTTCTTTAAGACGTTTCGCGGTATTGCCAGATTTATGCAAAGCAGCTCGTAAATACCCACGACGCCTCCAGGATAAAACAGCTCGTTTCAATACGATTCACACTTGCACGTGTGATGAATCGTTCTAAATGATACACCTTCTGAAGGTTAAAAACCAGTCTTAGTATATGGAATAAATCCAGTCGAAAAAGAAAAGAATAATTTTTAGATGAAGCAGAGTAAGAAAGAGAGGAGAGAATTCGGAATTGAATTCTGGAGTGCAGAACAAATGAATGGAACGAATGTATTTATAGGCAAAAAATATCCAACCGAGTGGACTAAAACGTGGGCGAAAATATAGCAGAGAGTTGAACCGGCCCAGTCAATATAGTCGTTATTTACTTGGTCAGCAGACTTGGAGGACATGTAAACCTAGTCAAAATCTAGGTTAAGACTTGGTATAGGACACGTCACCAATTTGTATTAATTAATATTAAATATTAATTAATTCCATATTTAATATTATTTAATTTTTACCGAATTAATTAATTATTCAATGATAATTAATTTCCATTAATTCGGGTTCCAAAAAATTAATTCATGTAGACCGGACCGACCGGACGGACGGCGGCAGCAGCGCGCGCGTGTGTGTCTTCTTGGCACATTGGTGTGTCCTCACTCCTTTATAAAATTGTAGGTGCCCTTGGGCCCAACAACAATTGTCCAAGTTGGAATATATATACACTACTAATATTTGTGTTCCCTCCAATGTGAGACTTATAAATGAATCTTTTCAAATTCATCTCCATATTGGCTCTTACTTGTGTTCATTTATTGCTCATTTAATGTCAATAAATATTTCCAACTCTTCCTCCAAGTTATCATCATTCCAAGTTCCAACACAGATTGATAGTGAGAAAAGCAAAGAGGAAGAACTGATATGAGAAAGTGATGGTGGTGACTGGTGGTGTTGGGAGGGAAGATAGAAAGAGGTAGAGGACAGCGAACAAATTAGATCTTCTAGAGAGTGAGAGGAATAAGGTATTTATGCTTGTGCTGAGATTAGGTTAAGATCTTCTCAAAATTGGATTTGGGATGAAGTTATACTGGGCCTAGTTTTTAAAATATAGCAACAAGCCAACAATATCGGTCGGGTGCGATGACCGACGGTTCTTAAAATGAAAACCGAAACCGACCAAGTTAAACCGTCATTATCCTTTTGACTCACCCGTCAACCCGTACATCCGAACCGACCCGATCCATTGCCTTAAAAATACCTGCGGTTCGGTCGGATTCTCTCGGACGGTGTAATTCTGTCCACCCCTAATATATACATAAAGATCAGATGGTGCAACAAATTAAATTATGGAATTGTAAATGGTTTTCTTGCAACAAGAACCAAGACAGTGGCAGCAAAAAGTGTGAATCCAACCGAAGTCCTGAGTCTAGTACTTGATCTTTGACTCATAATATGTCATTATTACCACTGTTCCAAATGCAAATTATTAATAAACCAATGTGTACTCTTGCAATGTGATGTTTCTTCAAAGTTCATGAAACAAATATTTATGACGAATAATTCATCTCATATTTCATGAAGCCACAATTAGTGAAACAAAGAAATTAAAACCATACACTACAATAATTAATATCCTTTGAATCCTTTCCATTTCCATCAAAAAGTACTTTCACTATTTCAAAGAGCCAAGGCTAGACAACACACTTACCTAGTACCTATTTCTGATACATAATTCTCATTTATCATATAAGAAAATTTTATGGTCTGGAAATTACCCAAACGCCCTGCCTTTTCAGTCTTTCAAGTGGTATGTCTTGTTATGCTTTGTTGATTTTGTTGCATAGCACCACATTTTAATTGTTCTCAATTTTTTTTATTATTTATCATATTGCTATGTTTTTGTTGATTTTGTTGCAAGGCACCACATTCTAATTGTTCTCAAAATTTCTCTATTATTATTTTGTTTTTCCCATTTAACATGTGATCATTAAATGTTTTATTGTTTTTTAATTAAAAACTATTTTCTTTGAATCAGGAACAGAGTAGAGGGTTGATTTCAAATTTTCTTAAGTAAAGGGTTGATTTCACGTCAATGTTTTATGTTTTCCATTCATTGTTATGTATCCCATGTCCTGCATTGTTTGGATTATGGTTGAGAAAGTCTAATACCTGTGAAAGTCTAATACTTGTAATTTCAGCCACCAATAGATATTATTATTCCTACAATGCAGTGTCAAAATTATATAATTTTGAATTTTTTTAAATATTTATTAATTGTATTTTATCTATTAGTATTTAAATATTTTTAAATTTTGTATGTATTATATATTAAATTGTATAATTAATAATTTAAAATGTTATTTTTATTACTACGAACTATATAGAAACTATAAAAAATTATAGTTGTTATTGCATATTTATAATCAATATTTATATATTGCAAAAAAAAAGTGTTAAATATGCAATAATTTCAAATTTAAAAAATGAGAATATTTTAAAGTGTAATTAAGCTATATTTTTTAGAAGAATAAAGAAAATTTATCATTTTAAATGTATATTTATGAATGAATGATATTCAAAGTATTTTCGATATTGAACTAGAATTTTTTATGATCAACATTTAAAATAATTTTCTAAATTTATAAATTATCAACATTTTTATAAATAGAAATATCTTTATCAGCATTTTAAATGATATTGAAATGACAATTTATTTTATGATCAGCATTTAAAATAGTTTTTTAAAGCGGTAAATGATCAACATTTTTAAAAATAGTAATTTTTATCATTCACATCAACATTTTTTATGATCAGCGTTAGTTAAAATACAAACTACAGCAAGATATAAAACATTAGTTATCTCATTAAAATAAAAATTAAGATAAACTACAACAATAAACACAAAATTAGACAAAAACAGAATATGAACACATGAGCAAAAATTTGGTTCTCGTTGAGCTTTGCTTCTCTTTTTTTTAGGAGTATAAAACTTATGGTCTTCTTATGTTTCTCTTCTATCAATGGATTAGGGTCTCCGAAGATCTATCCCTAGACAGAGGCGAAGAAGGCGAAGTAGAATTGATAGTTAAAATGCTAAAATATGTACATTGTGGAGGTTAGATTTAATGGTAAGTTATTATTTTATATAGAATTATAATTTGAATTTAATTGAAATGATATGATGATGATGATGATGATATGATAAATATAAATTAATTTGCTATAAAAAAATATAAATTAAATTCTCAACCCTATGGTAGTTTGTTTAACGATATTTTTCAATTTTTATGTGAATGGGATGTGTCTTATTTTTTAAGCCATTTTTAAATTTGGAAAAATGTTATTTTAAGGTTTGCATAAACGTTCAATTTATTTTATTATTATTTATTTAATTAAAAATATGGTAAAATGTTTATTTTGGTTCCTTAATTTTATTTTTGGGTTCAAATTGTTCCTTTAATTTTTTTGTCACCTTGGTTTTTTATTTATTTTACTCATTTTTGTCTAATTAGCGACGAAAAAATTTAGAAAGTGATCGCTAAATCTGTCTCTAATTAGACCAAAGGACAAAAATAAAATATTTTAAAAGTTAAGAGACCAAGGTGACACGAAAAAAATTAAAAGACCAATCTAAATTTAAGGTGTAGTTAAGGGGCATTGGCTAATATGCATAAGGATTTTCCTTATGCACCATGCATAAGTCAATCTAAGCCATTGAATCATATTTTTAATCCAGTATTGAGTATTGAGTATTGAGTACTGAGTATTGAGTATTGACTATTGAGTAGTGAGTATTGAGTATTGAGTAATAATTATAATTTGATCTAATGATCCAATGGTCAATAATACTCTATGCACGGTGCATAGATTTTTATCTATGCACCGTAACTGCACCCTAGTTAAGGGACCAAAATTGATATTTTATCCTAAAAATAATTAGTGTTTTAAAGTTTGCATGCAAGTCATATTTATTATTTATTAGTATTTATCAATTTAATTGTTTAATTAATTCATTATTATTGTGTTTGTGAGAATTTTGGGAGGAAATTTTTGTGGGAGAAGTTATAGATTTATAATTTAGTATGATATTTATTTATTATAATTTATAAGAGAGGATAAAATAAACTACTTTATTCCTTTTTTTTCTTCTAAAAATTAGAAGTTAAATAATGGAATGCTATTTTTGCACCAAAGAGCAAGGTTTTTTTAATGACGTGCTGTCTAAAACGAAAAAAGACAAAGGAGAGAGAAGAGAGTTAAAAAAAAACAAAGAAGAGTTGTTCAAAAAAGTTAAATTTTGTTTATTTTGGAACAAACACTAATAAAAAAAATCCACCAATAATAAACTTGTTGAACCAAAAAAAACAGCACGTACTATTTATTGCTACAGTGTTCTAAAATATACCTGCCTAATAGAGTGCGAATATTGTATTTTAACTTTTTAAAAGCAACTCTTTTGTTTGTGAATTTATAATAGTACTCCCTATAAAGATATCATGTATACAGCTGCAAAACAAGCATATAGCAAACATATATCAATGTAAGGTCCAGCTCCACCTTAGCCCGATGTTGCAAGATACAACTGTTACAACAAATTATGGAAATCAGTCATATATACTAGGGGTGGACTTCGGTTCGGTTCGGATTCGGGCCCAAACCACCAAACCGAGTCAACCCACGGGTGAGAACAATGGGCCCAATTTCTGACCGTTACTGTGTCGGTTCAGTCGGGTTCGGTTCAAGTCGGTTCGGTTTTTGATGTCGGTTTTTTTCGGTTAACCATATAATTGGGTCAAACAGATTTGCTAAAGCCCAACTTATGTACAATATTTTTACTGGTTGATTCTAAGTCCAATATTTTTAAGTCCAATATTTTAACCATTTTTACTGCTTGATTCTAAGTCCAATATTTTAAATTCCAATATTACTGCTTGATTCTAAGTCAATATTTTAAATTCCAATATTTTTAGATATGGAATTCTAAATGATACACCTTCTGATGGTTAAAAACCAGTCTTAGTATATGGAATAAATCCAATCGAAAAAGAAAAGAATAATTTTTAGATGAAGCAGAGTAAGAGAGAGAGAGAGAGGAGAGAATTCGGAATTGAATTCTGGAGTGCAAAACAAATGAATGGAACGAATGTATTTATAGGCAAAAAATATCCAACCGAGTGGACCAAAACGTGGGCGAAAATATAGCGGATAGTTGAATCGACCCAGTCAATATAGTCGTTATTTACTTGGTCAGCAGACTTGGAGGACAAGTAAGCCTAGTCAAAATCTAGGTTAAGACTTGGTCTAGGACACATCACCAATTCGTATTAATTAATATTAAATATTAATTAATTCCATATTTAATATTATTTAATTTTTACCGAATTAATTAATTATTCAATGATAATTAATTTCCATTAATTCGGGTTCCAAAAAATTAATTCATGTAGACCGGACCGGACCGCACCGGACAGGACTGGCCGGACGGACGGACGGCGGCGGCGCGCGCGTGTGTGTCTTCTTGGCACATTGGTGTATCCTCACTCCTTTATAAAATTGTAGGTTCCCTTGGGCCCAACAACAATTGTCCAAGTTGGAATATATATACACTTCTAATATTTGTGTTCCCTCCAATGTGGGACTTATAAATGAATCTTTTCAAATTCATCTTCATATTAGCTCTTACTTGTGTTCATTTATTGCTCATTTAATGTCAATAAATATTTCCAACTCTTCCTCCAAGTTATCATCATTCCAAGTTCCAACACATATTGATAATGAGAAAAGCAAAGAAGAAGAACTGATATGAGAAAGTGATGGTGGTGACTGGTGGTGTTGGGAGGGAAGATAGAAAGAGGTAGAGAACGGCGGACAAATTAGATCTTCTAGAGAGTGAGAGGAATAAGGTATTTATGCTTGTGCTGAGATTAGGTTAAGATTTTATCAAAATTGGATTTGGGCTGAAGTTATAATGGGCCTAGTTTTTAAAATATAGCAGCAAGCCAACAATATCGGTCTGGTGCGGTGACCAACGTTTCTTAAAATGAAAACCGAAACCGACCAAGTTAAACCGTCATTATCCTTTTGACTCACCCGTCAACCCATACATCCGAACCGGCCCGATCCATTGCCTCAAAAATACCAGCGGTTCGGTCGGATTCTCTCGGACGGTGTAATTCTGTCCACCCCTAATATATACATAAAGATCAGATGTGTACTCTTGCAATGTGATGTTTCTTCAAAGTTCATGAAACAAATATTTATGACAAATAATTCATCTTATATTTCATGAAGCCACAATTAGTGAAACAAAGAAATTAAAACCATACACTACAATAATTAATATCCTTTGAATTCTTTCCATTTCCATCAAAAAGTACTTTCACTATTTCAAAGAGCCAAGGCTAGACAACACACTTACCTAGTACCTATTTCTGATACATAATTCTCATTTATCATATAAGAAAATTTTATGTTCTGGAAGTTACCCAAACGCCCTGCCTTTTCAGTCTTTCAAGTGGTATGTCTTGTTATGCTTTGTTGATTTTGTTGCAAGGCACCA
Source organism: Vicia villosa (assembly GCF_029867415.1). Classification (NCBI taxonomy): domain Eukaryota; kingdom Viridiplantae; phylum Streptophyta; class Magnoliopsida; order Fabales; family Fabaceae; genus Vicia; species Vicia villosa. The sequence goes on along the minus strand of NC_081185.1, from coordinate 75,935,471 downwards.
CATTTTAATTGTTCTCAATTTTTTTTATTATTTATCATATTGCTATGTTTTGTTGATTTTGTTGCAAGGCACCAGATTCTAATTGTTCTCAAAATTTCTCTATTATTATTTTGTTTTTCCCATATAACATGTGATCATTCAATATTTTATTGTTTTTTAATTAAAAATTATTTTCTTTGAATCAGGAACAAAGTAGAGGGTTGATTTCAAATTTTCTTAAGTAAAAGGTTGATTTCGCGTCAATGTTTTATGTTTTCCATTCATTGTTATGTATCCCATGTCCTGCATTGTTTGGATTATAGTTGTGAAAGTCTAATACCTGTGAAAGTCTAATAGTTGTAATTTCAACCACCAATAGATATTATTACTCCTACAATGCAGTGTCAAAATTATATAATTTTGAATTTTTTTGAATATTTATTAATTGTATTTTATCTATTAGTATTTAAATATTTTTAAATTTTGTATGTATTATATATCAAACTGTATAATTAATAATTTAAAATGTTACTTTTATTACTACGAACTATATAAAAACTGTTCTGGACTGGGCCAAGGCTAGGCCCAACACCGCTTTCGGCCCAATAAGCCTCAGAGGCCCATGAATAGTTCATTGCCTTCCCGACACGCCTTGCTCGTCACTAACACCCTACCCGGAGCAGACGACCTTGCTCGGCGTTAACTCTCCCCCGGACGTCATCCTTGCCGAGGACCCTGCTCCGCGCAGGGCTCTTTCATATCCAATCCTCCGAGTAACTCGGATCCCACGTGGCTCCTAAAAGACCGCGTCTTCCCTTGGACTTCGGAGCGGTTAACCAGGACAGAGGGCGTACACGCACCTCCGATATTTCCGCTCAGGAAACCTGGCAGTCTCCTAGTTGGGCTTGGGAATCCAACCCAATAGCGAGATCATGGCCCAGCGCTGGGGGCTATATATACCCTCTTTGACTAGAGGGTCAGGTATTCAATTCTCTTCTAACCTTAGCTAGTACTTGCTCTCCTTTGCTCATCTACTCACTTTGGCATCGGAGTACCTTGCAGGTACACCCCCCCTCTCACTTCACGAAGACCAGCATCCGAGCAGGCCTTGACGATTCTTCTGATCAGGTACGATCAGTGGCGCCGTCTGTGGGAACTAAGCTTCCCCTTCTTTAAAGAAACAAAGATCAAAAGCTAATCCATCCTTCGATCGTCATGGCCGGTAACAACAACACTGTCCTCGTCCCGACCCCCGATCCTTTCCGCCTTACGGACATGATCGAGGAATCCAGCCAGGCTCTGCATCGACGGGGAGGTCGACGACACTCTGCTGAAAGGAATGGGAGGACGGGTCATGAGACCCCCCAATCCGTCAGAAGACCACCACCTCAGCACGTCGAGCAGGCTCAGAATGACGAGGCCGAGCAGCTCCAACCTCAGAACAACGGAGAGGACACAGCTCGGAACGATCGCAACGCCGAGTTGATCCAAACCCAGCCTGAACAACCGCTGACTCGCGTCCAACACGAGACGGACCACAGGGACGGGCAGACTGTCTCTTCCTCCACCCGTTCCCGTGAGAGACCGAGAACTCACCATCGGCAGACTCGGGATGCTACAGATGCCCATGGGGAAACCGACCCCTCGACCCTCGTCATCCTCAAAGAGCTGCAGCGGACCAATCGCCTCATCCGACTCCAGGGCGAACGGATTGAGAAACTGGAAAAGAGGCACCGTCACCGCTCTCCCCCGCGGAGACACCGTCGATCGCGTTCCTCCTCTTCGCGCTCCCCGCCCAGGAGGACTCGCCGACGCTCACCATCCTCCTCTCGGTCTCCACCGAAAAGATCCCGCCGCCAAAGGTCCTACTCGCGCTCCCCTCTGCGGAAAAGCAGGAAAAATCGGAGGCCTGAGCCCGCAGAGGAAGAGAGCCCTTCTCCCGACAGAGAGGAAAGAAGGCTCGCCAGGAAGGGGAGGAAACCTCGCAAGGAGGAACCCGCCCGGCGTAACACACGCTCGATCTCTCCGAGCGCCAGCGACGAGGAGGAATTCCGCAGCCCCTTGTCTGAAAGCATTAGAAGGGCCCGTCTTCCCCGAGGAATGGAAAAACCCCCGACTTTGGATGCGTACGACGGGACTACAGATCCCGACGACCACATCAGGAACCTGGAGGCCGTCATGGAGTATCACGTCGTCCAAGGCTCCATCAAATGTCGGATCTTCCCGACCACGCTCCGGAAGGGGGCAATGACCTGGTACAGGAATCTCCCTCCCAACTCCATCAAGTCTTGGGCCGAGCTCAAGGAACTCTTTCTGAGTCACTTCACTGCTTCCCGCCGTCAACCGAAATCAGAGGCAAACCTCGAAGCGGTAGTCCAAGGGACCGACGAGCCTCTCCGAGACTACCTCGACAGATTCAACAAGGAGGCCGTCCAAGTGGAGACAACCGACTACATGAAAAGGTATCTCCTCGAGCGAGGGCTCCTCCCCGGCAGCGAATTCAGGAAAGCGATAAAGATCGAAAAAATGCGATCTATGAACGCCATCTTGAAAAGGGCGCAGGCTTTCATCTCCTTCGAGGAAGGCGAAGCGGCCGCAGTCAAAGCATCAAGGGGAAATGGCGTTACTCGGAGCTCGAGCCAAGACCCGTCCGCCGCGCCCCGAGCAAACGAAAGAAAGAGGGACGACAGGTCCCGCGACACAAAGGAGCGCAGAGGTCCAGCAGGGCGCTTCAACGACTATACCCCCCTGAAAGTTTCACGGGAGAAGATCCTGGCCGAGTGCATAAACGCCGAGTTCAGAAACTCCAACATCAGGCCCCTGAAGCCGAATCCCTCTCGGCCGGGGACCGACAAGTCCAAATACTGCAAGTATCACAAAAGCCACGGGCACCTGACGGACGAGTGCATACACCTGAAGGACGCCATCGAGACACTGATCAAAGAGGGTCACCTTTCTAAGTACACAAAGAGAGGAGACCCTCCCAGAAGGAAGGACCGTCGGAGCTCCGACGAGGGCAACTCACCGAATGCCAGGCCGCTACAGGTGGCACTATCCGTCACCCGACCAGAAGACTTCATACCCTCGGTCGGAGTGACATCTGCCCTTAGCGTCTGGGAAGGGTTCCCGACAGCAATGCTGATATCCAACGGCGGGGATCCTGGCTCCCTCACAATCGGCTCCGTGAAAAGGAAGTTCGACGAGTTGATCAGCGCCACCACGGACCTGACCCCGACCCTGAGGAGGTTCAAAGGGAGGTCAGAACCGATCACTTTCTACTTGGAGGAGCTACCCGGCGGCGCTCCGAACGCCACAATCCCACTGCTCGTGCGAGCAAGGATGGCGAACTTCGACGTCCGACGGGTCCTGGTCGACGAGGGAAGCTCGGTCGACATCATGTACTCCCACCTCTTCCAAACCCTACAGCTGGACGACTCACATCTCACTCCTTACGTGGGATCCGACCTCCAAGGATTCAACGGGTCAACCACGAAGCCGTGGGGTTACGTCGAACTGCTCGTCTCCTTCGGGGAGGGGGAAGCTTCCAGGCAAGTCAAGACACGGTTCTTGGTGATAGACTGCAAGACCCTCTACAACTGCATCATCGGGCGCCCCACTTTGGCCGAACTCACTGCCGTCCCCTCAACCGTTCACTTGAAGATGAAGTTCTATACGAAGAGAGGACGAGTAGTCACAGTCAATGCCGACATTGAAGCCGCTAGGAGGATATTCGACGCATCAGTAAAGGGACTGGAGCTGATCTCCCCACCCTCCAGCTCCAACAAAAAACCAAGGGCTGAGGACAAATCCCCTCCTGAAGATCAGCAGACGACAACAAACGTCAGCTCAGTCGACCTCGACGCCCGTTTCACAGAAGAGGAGCTGAAGAATGGCGAAGAACCGCAGCCGAAGACAGCTCACCCTATCCGGCCCATTCCGGACGGGGACTTCGAGCTCGTTCCTCTGGGGGACAACCCCGACAAGACTGTGAAGATCGGCAAGAACATCCCGGATACACCGAGGAAGCAACTCATAGCTTGCCTGAGGAACAACGCCGACTTGTTCGCCTGGAGCGCAGCAGAGATGCCCGGACTCGACCCTGAGGTCGCCTGCCACACACTCTCCATCAATCCGACCGCAAAAGCAGTAGTTCAACGTAGGCGTCGGCAGTCTCCCGAGAAAGCGGAGGCTGCCGAGAAAGCTGTAAAAGACCTCTTAGAGGCAAATTTTATTTCCGAGGCCAAGTATTCAACTTGGCTCTCAAACGTTGTACTAGTCAAAAAATCTAATGGAAAATGGAGAATGTGCGTTGATTATACTGATGTTAACCGGGCATGCCCCAAAGATGCATACCCGTTACCTAATATTGATAGGCTGGTCGACAACTCGGCCGGCTATAAATTATTATCGTTTATGGATGCTTATTCAGGTTACAATCAAATCCCCATGGCGAGAAGCGACAAGCAATGCACGGCATTCATGACCGAGTCGGGCAATTATTACTACAACGTAATGCCCTTCGGACTCAAGAACGCCGGGGCCACGTACCAGCGGATGATGAACAAGGTTTTCCGGGGAGAGATCGGCGACACCCTCGAGGTATATATGGACGACATGATCGTCAAATCTCGAGAAGACGACGACCACACCGCACATCTTGAACGGGTGTTCGAGCAGGCCAGATCCTGCAGGATGCGTTTTAACCCAGAGAAGTGCACTTTCGGAGTACGGGCGGGCAAGTTCCTCGGATTCTACCTAACCGAACGAGGAATAGAAGCCAACCCGGATAAATGCCGAGCGTTCTCGGAACTCCCTACCCCTATCAACAAAAAATCTATCCAAGTACTAAACGGGATGCTCACAGCACTATCCCGCTTCGTCGCAAAATCCGCCCAGCATGCCCTCCCATTCTTTAAGTTGCTCCGGAAAGAGGCGACCTTCGAATGGTCCGAGGAGTGCGAACGGACATTATCTCACCTCAAACAGGTACTTTCCAAACCGCCCGTCTTATCCCGACCGGATGGCAACGAGACCCTATATCTCTACCTGGCTGTCTCGAACGAGGCAGTCAGCGCAGCCTTAATCCGAGAAACGGAAGACGGACAGAAGCCCGTGTACTTTACGAGCAAAGCCCTACAAGGGCCCGAGGCCCGATATCTGCAGATAGAGAAAGTTGCGTTGGCCCTAATAACAGCCGCCAGAAGACTGAGACACTATTTCCTCGCTCACACCATAGTCGTTCGGACGGACCAACCGATTAAGCAACTCCTCAGCCGACCAGACATGGCCGGAAGGATGCTACGATGGTCCCTCGAGCTATCCGAATTCGATATCCAATACGAAGGAAGAAAGGCGCTTAAAGCTCAGGCGCTCGCCGACTTTGTTGCCGAGATGACCTCAATTGCTAACTACCCGGGCCCCACCGAAAACAAATGGACCATCTACGTAGACGGAGCCTCGAGTAGCTCGGGAAGCGGAGCCGGAATAATCCTGGAAAATGACGAGGGACTCGTCATCGAGGTATCCTTGGTCTTGTCTTTCACCACGTCGAACAACCAGGCCGAGTACGAGGCCCTCCTAGCAGGCCTACGGCTGGCCGAGGACGTAGGTGCTCGCGAAGTCATGGTCTATACCGACTCCCAACTCGTCGCATCTCAAGTCAGCGGCGATTACCAGGCAAAGAACGACACGCTGGCCGAATATCTCACTCTCGTCAGGGAGAAAATGAAAAAATTCTCAAAAGTAAACGTCGAGCACATTCCTCGGGAGCATAACTCGCGAGCCGACATATTATCTAAACTCGCGAGTACAAGAAAGAAAGGGGGAAACAAGTCGGTAATCCAGGAACTCTTACCCAGACCGAGCATAAGCAAAAACGCGCAAACTCTGCAAGTGCTCGCTATCGGGGACGACCATTGCTGGATGACCCCGGTATATAACTTCCTCACCAAAGACGAACTACCCGCCGACGCGAAGGAAGCTTCAACTATCAAGAGACGAGCCTGCTCGTACACGGTCGTCGAGGACAAACTATACCGGCGAGGCTTCTCCATCCCTCTCCTTAAGTGTGTCGACGCCTCGCAAGCATCTGAGATACTCCAAGAACTCCATGAAGGGATCAATGGCCAGCATCTCGGCGGCCGATCACTCGCGAGGAAAGCCCTCAGAGCCGGCTACTACTGGCCGACCATGCAACAAGATGCCAAAGAGCATGTCCGTAAATGCGACAAATGCCAGCGTCACGCCGACATGCACTTGGCTCCCCCTAACGAGCTTAAATCTCTATCGTCACCATGGCCTTTCTCCACCTGGGGAATGGACCTCCTCGGACCATTCCCGGTCGGCTCATACCAGAATAAATATCTGGTGGTCGCCGTCGACTACTTCACGAAATGGATAGAAGCCGAGGCGCTCGCCAAAATCACGTCTCAAAACGTGCTCCGTTTCTACAAACGAAACATACTCGCCCGATTCGGGGTGCCTCAAGCCATAATCACCGACAATGGCACCCAGTTCACCGATAGAAAGTTTCAAGAGTTTGTAGCCAAGCTCGGCACGAAACAACACTTCACCTCGGTCGAGCATCCTCAGACGAACGGGCAGGCCGAGGCGGCTAACCGAGTCATCCTCCGGGGACTAAAGAGAAGGCTCGGCGAAGCCAAGAAAGCTTGGGTCGAAGAACTTCATAGTGTACTCTGGGCATACCGAACAACCCCCCATTCGAGCACAGGTGAGACCCCATTCAGATTAACCTACGGCACCGAAGCCGTGATCCCCGTGGAAATCCGTGAACCTTCTCGGCGCACCGAGGCACCCCTCGAAGAAGAGCTCAATGACGAAGCTATGAGGGAAGAACTCGACATGGTCGAGGAGATCCGCACGGGATCTTCCCTCCGAGAAGCAAAATTAAAACAACAGATAGCTCTCCGCTACAACACCAAAGTTACCAAGCGTGAATTCGAAGTCGGCGCCCTAGTGCTCCGCAGAAATATGAAAGATTCGCGCGAAGGTAAACTAGCCCCGAACTGGGAAGGCCCGTACCGAGTTTACGATAAAACCGAGAACGGCGCCTACTACCTTGAAGATCTCCTCGGAGTAAAACTTGCTCGGCCTTGGAACGCTGAAAAACTCAGACGTTATCACAGTTAGACTCGACTTAACACCCCCGGAGACCTGCATCCCGCACAAGTGCAAGCCGGGAAGGAACCCGCGTCGTCGGTACGAACACGGGAACTCCACGACAGCATCGGTCGGATCCTCCCACGAAATGGGAAAACCGACCACACGGAAGACTCTACACCTAGACCCTCCGCCGAAGTACCTGATTGGCAGAACCCCAGCTCGCGATGGGATCGTTCACGCCGCGAGAACTTGGCCATAAACATGGTCTCGTACCCGCTAAAAGCGCACACCTGCTCTGCGCACCCGGACCGTACTCAACACGCCCGGGCAATCTATCCAAGCCGAGCATCGTCCTTACTCAAAATTCTAATCATCAGATAGGTCCCCGGAACACCCGAGCGGATCCCATAATCATCAATACACAGCAACGCAAACATGCGACAGTAAAATTCAGACATAAGCAGATCCCCGGCATACCCGAGCGTAGCCGGCTAAAAGCGAAAAAAATCCTAAGTATGGAAGGAACACCCCGGTTTCCGAGCACCGGGAAGTGTTATTAAAATACGAGCATACAACGATAATACTTTAAAGGAGCGAGTAAACGAATATAGACAAGCAAAGCTACAAAACATTAAGGCTGCCGACCAAATTGGCCGGCGATGTCAAAGGTTACAATCATTGCCGAGCACGCAGGCCCCAAAAATTATCCGGGCATAGCCCAACAAAAAGAATGGCACGCAGGCCGGGAAAGACGGACACGCAGGCCCGGAACTACACTTTCTACTCTTCGCTCCCCGGGGACTCAGGCACCAACACGCCATCCACGATCCTCGAAGAGAGCCCGACATTGTCTTCCTTCAAACCAGGGTTCAGAAGCCTCAGCTGGTTAAGAGCACGCTCGAACCCGACATTGGCCATGTCGGCCAGACTTATCTTCAGGCTCTCTATCTTCTCCACAAACTCAGCCCTAGACTTTAGAGCTGCCACATCCGGCGACTCGTCAGCCGAGGGATCCCATTCGAGTCGAAGGTCAGCCAGCTTCTTCTTCTCAGCCGCAACCTCCGCGTCTTTCTGCTTCAGGACCGCGTCGACCTTCTTCCTCAACTCTTTGCGCTCGGTCTCCATGGCCTTCACCTTGTCCTCGGCCACCTTCTTAGCCGCCTCGGCCTCCTTCAGGGCCTCGCTCGAGCCCGAACCTCCGCTGGCCAACACTTGCGCCATCCCCAAGACCCTCACCACGGCGGCACTGTCGCACGCCAACTGTTTCTGAAGGGACGGGGGGTCCATATCACCGATCCGACGAGCTTCGTCCGGTGAGGTAACCAAGGGGAACTTCTCGAAATAGCCTCCATCCTTGTAGCAAGGAGGCAACACGAAGGCGCGCCCGGGACCTAGGTTCGATTGATCTGGACGTCCTCCCTCGGAAGGACGAGATCTCTTGGATGCCCTCTCGTCGGCATGAGTCTTGTGAGGAGAGCCTGCCGAGCCTGAGTTCTCTCCAGCTCCGGTTCCCTGGTTCTTCTTCTTCTGATTCTTCCTCGCATCCAATGCCTGTTTCAGGATATTATCCTCCTTCTCCGGCATAGCCTCTGCAAAGAAAAAATAAACAAGTTAGCAAAATACCGGACAGAGATCACAAAGCAAGGTGAATGGACACAACCTAACAACATCCAGGTCTCCTCGGGAGTCCGACAAGCTAGCAAAGCCTTGGTATTAATAGGCCGCTGCTCAGTGATCGGCACCCCGTCCTCGTCCAATACAGGATCCCCATTCCTCGTCACCCAACGAGACATAGTAAAGCTATCTACGTATTTGCAGAGGACCGAGTATGACTCCCGGTCTTGATCATCCAAATCATCGTCCTCCCAAGCATAGTATTTCGGAGGAGACGCAAAATGACCCTTCCACCAGAAAAACGGAAACGTCGTGCAGAACTCCCTTACTTCCTGTCCATATTCATCCCTCACTATCTCCCCCTCGGCATCCCGCTCGGCCACCATATCCGACACCGAAGAGTAGGCCGTTGGACTTAGGGGGCGGACAACGAAGTATCGATCCTTAAAACCCTTCACGGAATCAGTATACATTCCGAAGAGTTTACGCTCGGCATTCCTGAACGAAACCCAGCTGTACCGCCCGTTTGACGCCTGCCGTTGAACACGAAAACATCTTCCGAACAACGTAGACGTTGCGCCTATACCCAAATAATCACAAACAATCTCGAATGCCCGCATAAAAGCAAAAGCATTCGGATGAATTTGGGACGGCGCCAGAGATAGAAACGCCATAACTGAAACCTGAAAACCAGAGAAAGGTAACCGGAAGCCGAGCTCCCTAAACACGTAATCGTACATCGCAAACCCATCCCCGGCAAACCGAGAGCATATGCGTTCATCCGGAGACGGCCAACCTATTTGATAATTGGGCGGATCGCCTTCCCCCAGAACCTCAATTTCTGTAAACGCCCCATCCAGAGACGCGGTGTACCGAGAAACAACGGATAGAGCCTCCTCGGCTATCCAATCGGGCGCAACGATATGTTCATAACTGAATAACGGCATAGGGGAAACCCCTCCCTCGGCATCCGAACCAGGGGATCCCGTGTGAGCGCCTTCGGCCGAGGGAGTGCCATCTTCCTCAATAATTTCGACGTCGGAACTAGTTGCCGTCGAGCTGTCGGAGTCACTGGTCGTCGAGTCGGTGTCCGAGCCGGATCTTGAGGTAGCACTCGAATCTGATTCACCTGCACGCAGAAGGGAGAAGTGAATTCGATAGTCCATCAAATCCACCCTTCCACCGCAAGGCAAGCGAAAGGGTAGAGCAGGAGCAGCAGAGCCCCCGGCCAAACCCCCATCGAGGAACAACGCTCGTCAGCCGAGGACTCACAGATGACACGACAACGGGAAAGCTTATCTTAAGCAGTTTAACGCCAACGTACTCCGGCCTGCCAACCCACGCTGACCCCCGGGCATCGCTTAGATAACCCGGGGAGGATGACGATGGCGAAGACCTCGAAAGCGAAACACAAATCCTATGAAAATAGTAAAGCAACGACAGGCTAAACGAACTTACTTGCAGACATGATGTGGATGGCCGGGGAGAATCCTTCGCTAAGCAACGATCTTGATATGATGAACGAGCTGGGAAATTATTCTCCGAGGAACCCTTGATCGAAGCCGAGCAGATAAACAGAGAAAGGAAAACTCCCTTATGAGAGAATTCGCCCCCTTTTATAGGAAAAAGGCTCGGAAGGCGAAGCGTCACCTCTCCTGACAGGCGCCGCTTCCTAGACCCTAGGCCATCATTGCCTATGCCACGTCAGCGCGTGGTTCCCACGCGCGACGTTTCGCCCACCACTGGATTTTCCTCCGAGCGCGTCTGTGTAGCGAGGACCGATCCACCGAGCAACCACGAGAATTGGGGTCCGAGCGTAGAAGCAAAGTCACAGCTTCTTAACCAGAAAACTCCGACTTGGGGGGCTCCTGTTCTGGACTGGGCCAAGGCTAGGCCCAACACCGCTTTCGGCCCAATAAGCCTCAGAGGCCCATGAATAGTTCATTGCCTTCCCGACACGCCTTGCTCGTCACTAACACCCTACCCGGAGCAGACGACCTTGCTCGGCGTTAACTCTCCCCCGGACGTCATCCTTGCCGAGGACCCTGCTCCGCGCAGGGCTCTTTCATATCCAATCCTCCGAGTAACTCGGATCCCACGTGGCTCCTTAAAGACCGCGTCTTCCCTTGGACTTCGGAGCGGTTAACCAGGACAGAGGGCGTACACGCACCTCCGATATTTCCGCTCAGGAAACCTGGCAGTCTCCTAGTTGGGCTTGGGAATCCAACCCAATAGCGAGATCATGGCCCAGCGCTGGGGGCTATATATACCCTCTTTGACTAGAGGGTCAGGTATTCAATTCTCTTCTAACCTTAGCTAGTACTTGCTCTCCTTTGCTCATCTACTCACTTTGGCATCGGAGTACCTTGCAGGTACACCCCCCCTCTCACTTCACGAAGACCAGCATCCGAGCAGGCCTTGACGATTCTTCTGATCAGGTACGATCAAAAACTATAAAAAATTATAGTTGTTATTGCATATTTATAATCAATATTTATATATTGCAAAAAAAAAGTGTTAAATATGCAATAATTTCACATTTAAAAAATGAGAATATTTTAAAGTGTAATTAAGCTATATTTGTGAGAAGAATAAAGAAAACTTATCATTTTAAATGTATATTTATGAATGAATGATATTCAAAGTATTTTCGATATTGAACTAAATTTTTTTTATGATCAACATTTAAAATAATTTTCTAAATTTATACATTATCAGCATTTTTATAAATAGCAATATTTTTATCATTCAAATCAGTATTTTTTTTTATGATAAAGGTTAATGATTTATAATTATAAATGATTGTTAATTAACATTTGAAATGATTTTCTACATTTATTGACAATGTTTTTAAATTAAGATACAAATTTTTTCTAATAATAATAATAATAATAATAATAATAATAATAATAATAATAATAATAATAATAATAATAATAATATGTTAAGCTATATTTGTGAGAAAAATAAATAAAAATAATCATTTTAAATGCATATTTATGAAAGAATGATATTCAAGGCATTTTTGATATTGAAATGACAATTTATTTTATGATCAGCATTTAAAATACTTTTTTAAATCGGTAAATGATCAACATTTTTAAAAATAGCAATTTTTATCATTCACATCAACATTTTTTTATGATCAGCATTAGTTAAAATACAAACTACAGCAAGAGATAAAACATTAGTTATCTCATTAAAATAAAAATTAAGATAAACTACAACAATAAACACAAAATTAGACAAAAACAGAATATGAACACATGAACAAAAATACAAACTACCACAAGAAACTGAGTTGATTTAAAAAATCATTACAAACACTCATAATTATAAATCCATAGAAAGCTTGAAAAGTAGTCTACGTTATAGCAATAACTACTAAATATTACCCTGCAACTTATGATAACAAACTATGATAACACTATTACATTCCATGTCCTTATTGATAGATAACTTTAACATACAAAGTCTAAAAAGCACACTTATGATAACACACTATTACTTCCATCTCCATAAAAATCCAGAATGCAGATTCTATCGAATCTGATTATTTCAAAACTTAAAACGCTCCAAAACAGAATTTCCATCGAGCCCCTTCTTGTAATGGTGTGCCGTGAATTCTGCTATGCTTGTGTCCCGGTAGATTGGTGAATTCTCTTCTGACAGTTCTTTAATAGGACCGTATATCTTTGACGAGGCCTCGCCTGGGTCCTTGGAATTTACAAAGAAACATGCAACTGAAATTCTTGGCACTTTATGATTTGACAAGACACGGTGGAAAACATTCACAAAGTTGTCATTTGTTATAAGCTGCAACAGTAACAGATAAATTGATAATATAGTCTCTACTAAACAAAAATATATTCATTCATATGCAAAAATATTTCACATGACACCCAATTTTTTCTACATCTACGCAACACCCGATTAATTACATTTATAATTGTGGTTAAGCGGACATTGCATGAGCATAAAAAAATTAGTATCCATATATTATTATAGTATGAACATACTCTCTGAAAAATAAAAAACTATACATATAAATTTAAATAAAGTATATATAGACTTTTAAATACTTACATGAAGAAGATCACCTATGTTGACCAGAAGAGCTCCATGCATAGGAGGAACATTAAGCCACTGATTCTCATGAAGAATTTGAAGTCCCCCGAGTTGGTCTTGGAGGAGTAATGTCATGAAGTTGCGGTCAGTATGCTTAAAAGTGCCCATGGTCAATTTTGGTTCAGGGCATGGAGGATAGTAATGACCCAATCTACCGGGACACAAGCATAGCAAAATTCACAGCACACCGTTACGAGAAGGAGCTCGATAGGAATTCTATTTTGGAGCGTTTTAAGTTTTGAAATAATCAGATTTGATAGAATCTGCATTCTAGATTTTTATGGAGATGGAAGTAATAGTGTGTTATCATAAGTGTGCTTTTTAAACCTTGTATGGTAAGGTTATCTATCAATAAGGACATGGAGTGTAATAGTGTTATCATAGTGTGTTATCATAAGTTGCAGTGTAATATTTAGTAGCTATTGCTATAAGGTAGACTACTTTTCAAGCTGTCTATGGATTTATAATTATGAGTGTTTGTAATGATTTTTTAAATTAACTCAGTTTCTTGTGGTAGTTTGTATTTTTGTTCATGTGTTCATATTCTGTTTTTGTCTAATTTTGTGTTTATTGTTGTAGTTTATCTTAATTTTTATTTTAATGAGATAACTAATGTTTTATCTCTTGCTGTAGTTTGTTGATTCTATGGCTGTTGCTTCAACGTCTACCGTGGTCATATTAAAACAACTCAATAACCTTTACCTTGAATTTGAACAACCTTGTGAATTCTGAACTTGTTACAGCACAGAAAAGTAATCTTGCTGATCTTACACTTGTTGCAAATTCACTCTTTCCCTTTGCCTTTCCAACATTGGTATGTCAGAGGAGATACTCCATGTTGCTAGATTTCCCGAAATATTCAACACAATCTAATTCCTTGAGGTATGATGGATCCAAACCAAGAGCCTCTGACAGTAGCTCTAAAATTGCAGTTCCCAGTGCCATTATATTCTTGGAGTACTCTATTACAACATCTCTACACATGTAAACAAACAATTAATCCCTAAAATTCTGAGCAAAATTGTCCAATGATTGATATAAATGATTTAAAAATGAATTGATTACCTAAATACTTCAGGCAACTCTTCTGATTTGGGTGGATTAGGAGCCATGGAACATCCAACAGTGTCTCTCCAGTTAGCACATTTGCCTTTGAATAAACTGGTATTGGAATAATAGAGAACTTTCTTTTTCAAATCACGAGTGTAAAATTGTTTTCTTACATCAACCTCCTGTTCGTGAAATGGAAGATGGTGGGTGTACATATAATGTATGAATATATTAGGTGTCTGCTTGAGCTTGAGCTTGTGCAAATAACACTTCTAAAGTGATATGGAAGATGGTGGATTTATATATAATGTATGAATATATTAGGTGTATGCTTGAGCTTGTGCAAATAACACTTCTAATCTCTTTCTTTGCTCTTTTGAAGATATTGGGAAAAATAGTGGGTCTCACTCTTTTTCTTCTCTCTTTCCTAATTATCTCTTAAACCAATCAGTGGGTTGAGATAAATAAATTTTGAAGTAGTATTGTAGTACAATGTATACGTCAGAATCTGTCATTGCATTTGTGAATATGAAGCTTCTCTCATTATTGGATATGGTCGTTATTGGCTTTTATTTTCCTTCCTTCTCCGCTCTTAAGGCACAAAGAAAGTAAAACCTTATTTTGCTTTATTTTTATACATGGACTTTGGAGCCTATTTGATGCAAGACAATCGACAATAAGCGTTTCCATCAGTTGAAAGAGTGATTTAGCGACAATAGACACGTGTTTTGGGTGTCGCACACTCGTCCCTGTCCAACAACGAGTCATGTCTATTCTGCGGATGTCGGACATTCGTCAGAATTGCAATCCGGCTCATAGGATCGTCCGATTCTACGATTTTGCTAAGCCTGGCGACTCTTCTAAGCCCGTCAAAACACATAAACGCTGTGTTTTTGGGGTTTATGTAGTTTCTACCGTTTCTGCTCATTTTTTACTTTTTGCTATACTCTGCCCCCATTTAATTCTCCTCTTAAATTCCAATTAACTCCCATATTAACTTTTGAAATCCTTCCTAATAATACCTCTTAATCCTATAAATTTTTTAAAAAATTTCCAAGGACAGCCACCGAACCCTATCCCAATACAGGCTGACCCACAAGTTTGAATTGAT
Source organism: Vicia villosa (assembly GCF_029867415.1). Classification (NCBI taxonomy): domain Eukaryota; kingdom Viridiplantae; phylum Streptophyta; class Magnoliopsida; order Fabales; family Fabaceae; genus Vicia; species Vicia villosa. The sequence continues at coordinate 75,920,467 of NC_081185.1, read as the reverse complement.
GAGAGTGGAATGGACCAGTGCATTGTTTGGAACTGACTACATTCAATGTAAAATGAAACAAAAGTAAACGTACCTGCATCCTTTATAACAAAGCAACATGATCCACTATCATCTTTTAAATCCCTAAGAAACAACAAAAGAAAATAATTATAAGAAAAAACCATTTTTCAATATAGAGAAATATTCCCTATTGAAACCTAAAATCAAAACATACATACATGTCCTTAATTAACTTGTCTCAATTCTTTCAATTATTCTAAGAAAAAAAACAAAAACAAAAAGTAAGCACTATCATAACAGAAGGTAAACAAAAGGAGAATCAAAATTGTAAAGCACACAGAATTATCATAATAAAGTTCACAAATTAAATCATGTTTCGGTAACCAACGTAATTTCCGGCGGTGAGCGGCGGTGGCAGAAATAGATTTGGGATTAGCACGGTGGAGAAGTGATGGTGCGGTGTTGCAAGGATGATTGAAAAGGAAATTAACTTTTTCATTGCAAGAAAAGAGAAAGGACATCTGTTTAGACAATTTTAGGGAAGAGGAATTGGGTAACTTTGGCTTCCCGCTTCCCTGCTTTTTGTGAATTTAGGGAGCTTTTTTTGCAATTTTTGTAAAAAATTAAATAAAAAATGAAGCAGAAATAAATATATGAGAGAGTTATAGGTGAGAGAAAGAGACGTTATGGTACAACTTTTTTTTAGCTGCATCTTTATTTTTTGTGTAAGCTTTTAGCTGCATCTAAATTGGACCTAGGTACAACTTTTCCAACATTAAATTTTAATAAAACTAATTTTAAGATAATAATATAATTAATTTTAAATAAAAGGTTTTAATTTTGTAAAAGAACTTAGAGCATTCATATCCATCATACTTGAGTTCTTTAATTAGTCTCACTTAATTTTTTATATTATTTTATATTTTTAATTTCTTTAAAAAACTCAACTATATTTTTCAAATATCTATATAACCCATAAAAAAATTTGAAATGGGTGCCATTAGACCCCACAATATATCTCAATAGAACTTGTATCCGCATTCAATTTTATTCTTTAATCTCCAGGAAGAATGAAAATGAGACAAAGAACGTTGTTTACTGCACTAACGTTTATTTATTAGAGAACAAAATTAAGAGGTAAATATCCATGTGTTTTTGACATTGCGACTATGGAAAATGTGTAGGAACGTTAAAATATATGTTAAAATCTTTTTACTTATTTTAATTAAAATATTTTTTAATTGCATACCATACACTTTTAAAACATATATGAGAAAAAAAGAAGTTAAAGAAAAAATAATATATTTTTAATAGTATACCATACACCTTTAAAACATACATGAAACATACATGAGAAAATGAGAAGTTAAGGAAAAGAAAATAGAAGTATTTTATGTGTACAATGAATTGAGAAAATGAGAAATTTTTTATAGAGAAGAAAATAGAAGGTTTTTTCAAAAGTCAGAATAAATATATGTTATAAACTTTTATTTATTTTAATTAAAATATTTTTTAATAGCAGACCACACACTTTTAAAACATATATGAGAAAAGTTAAGGGAAAAAATATATTTTACTTTTTTGGTTTGAAAATAGAATAAATAAATTATGGCATTGCTTTAGCTTTTCTCTTCTATTAAAGCTCCCTCATTTCAATTCTATTTTAAAGTTCCCTTTCAACGAGATATCTCTACTCCTCTTCCACATTTTACATTACAGGCAAAAGAGTGTGTTATTCATCCCCTCCCAATATGGTGGAAAAAAAATCAAACCAATTAGAAGAGTTCACTAATTTTAGTTCGGAGAAAGTAGTTGAAGTGAAAGCTTTTGATGATTCAAAAGAAGGTGTTAGAGGTTTGGTGGAATCTGGGGTGTCAAAGATCCCACGCATTTTTCATACTGGGAAGCTGGACATCGATGAAAACTCGGTTAGAGACGTCAAGTTGAGTGTTCCCATTATAGATCTCAAAGACATACACAACAATCCAGCTAGGCGGGTAGAGGTAATTGGCGAAATTCAAAATGCATGCCAAGAATGGGGATTTTTTCAAGTCATTAATCATGGAATTTCCGTTATTGTCTTAGATGAAATGATTGAGGGAGTCCGTAGGTTTCACGAACAAGATCCGGATGTAAGGAAAGAGTTTTACACGCGTGATTCAAATAAAAACGTCACGTATTTCTCAAACGTCTCCCCTTTTAGTGGCCAACCTACAAATTGGAGAGATTCATTTGGCTTTGGTGTTGCTCCTGATCCATTCAAACCAGAAGAAATACCATTATTATGCAGGTAATGAACTAAATACTCATTTGAACTCTTACTTTCCAAATCATAATCAAATTTCAATTTATACCTAGATACTGAGTTATGGGTTATGTATGCTTTTAATGTTATATATATATATCATTTTAACTATTGACGAGTTGATTTCATACTTTGCAGAGATATTGTGATTGAATATTCCCAAAAAATTAATGATTTGGGTTTCACTATCTTTGAGTTGTTGTCAGAGGGACTAGGACTCAACCCTTCCTACCTCAAAGATTTTAATTGTGCTGAAGGACACTATATTTTGGGTCATTATTATCCACCATGTCCTGAACCTGAACTAACTTTGGGCGCTTCCAGTCACACTGATGCTGACTTCATCACATTACTTCTACAAGACCATATTGGTGGTCTTCAAGTTCTTCATGAGGATAAATGGCTCAATGTTCCTCCAGTTCATGGTGCTCTTGTTGTAAACATAGGGGATCTTCTACAAGTACGTATTATAAGTTGTTGTTATGTTTTATCATTAGCTTCGTATAAATTTTACATATTATATATTTTGAAAATGATATTGATATATGTTTAACAAGAACAAACTCTCAAATGTTTTTTTTTTTTTAAATCCTTTTAGGGTTGTTTGTGTTATAATGCAAAATAAGTTAGTCAATTTAAAACCTATAAATTCATGATTTTAATTAAAATATTGAAGAGTATACCATGTGTACTTACTGGGATCTAGTGGTGCTTATCTCCCTATGGTGTTACCTCAAAGGGAAAACTCTTTTTTTAGTTTTCTATATCTTATGTATTTTCATAGACTGTTGCACACCACTACTAATATGTGGTTGAATTTTTATCTATTTCTTTTCTATTGTTGCAGCTTATCACAAATGGCAGGTTTGTAAGTGTTTATCATCGAGTTTTAGCAAAGGACATAGGCCCGAGAATTTCTGTTGCAAGCTTCTTTGTGAATTCCCCTGACCCAATTAAAGGTGAATCAAAGGTTTATGGTCCTCTTAAGGAATTGACTTCAAAAGAAAACCCACCAATCTACAAAGATATTACTATAAAAGAGTTTTTAAACCATTATTATGCAAAAGGCCTGGATGGAAATTCTTCCTTGGAGCCATTCAAGTTGTGAGTACAACACAAGAAGATATTTTTTATTTTCATGGAGCTGGCCACAATCTGTTTGAATAACAAGCCTCATTTTCTGCTATAAGCATGCTCTATATGTATCAAATTTTTAAGATTGAAATAAATGATTTATCTATGCTTGTTGTCATTTTCTAAAGTAATTCAGTAGCTAGAACTACAAAATTTTAATTCAGGAAAAATGTAGAGTAGCAGTTACATGGAGACGAATTGGGTGCATTTATTGACTATAAATAACAAATATGGTCATTGTTATATTATATTCCACTGTTGAAATTTTAACGGAATGTTCATTTCAACCTCGAAAATTGTTTGTGAAAAATAATCAAAATGAATTCTTAGCTGATTTACACATACCTCGAAAAAATACATACTAGGCAGCTTTGAATTTCTTAGCTGATTTACACTAATTAAAAAACTACATGAATCTCACTTCGTATATTGATTAGAGAAAATGAATTTGAATGACAATGATTGACAAAAATGACAACTCTAGATGTTTAGAGTCTTTAATTTTGACAGCAAAATCGTTAACTTAATTGATTAACAAAAGAAAAAACCATAAGAAAATTTATACCTCAATGAATCTTTCATATTACACAAACTAGATGTTGACCCGCGCGTTGCGCGGGAAGACTTTAAAATGTTTTTTTATCTTAAACTTTTTGAAATTATAATTTATTAAAACTACCATGTTTATAATTTTAAGAATCTTAAAGCATGCTCTTCTATATTTTTTATTTATTTTATCTTTTGCATATAATATTTAGAATTTCTTCGAGTTTAAAATTATACAATTTAAATTAAAGATGTTGTCATCAATATGGATACCTAATTTCCTCTTTAATGGAAATAAATATTTTTAATTGTTGATTAAAAAGGTTGGATATAATACTTCTCAATTAAATTTTTTATTGATGTGATTTTACCTATAATATATTGTATAAGATACCGAGAAAACAAATTCGAGTTATTAGTGAACTGAGATGGATATTTTTGTAGGTCTAATTTTAGAGCAACATTATAATATATTATTAAAGTTGTTAATATGATATAATTCATTGGACAAAAGAATTTAGGTCATATTCAATACATTATACTTCAAATTTAAAGAAACTATAATGATATATTTTATTTATTTTTGGTAAAAAGCAGTGACATATATAATTGCAATAAAATGACTACTACAATCAAATTTAAAAAACTAAAATTTATAATAGACTAAGTAAATAGTCAAATAAAATAAATAGGACAAATATGAAGAAAGTAACTTCAATATCTTAATATCTTAATCAGTTTTATATCCATATAGATATGAAAGATTGTGAAGTTCGTACATACGATCTCTTGCACATTAATTAGTTACAATAGAGTTTTCAAAGTGTTAAAAATAAGCATATTATATACACGATAAAGTTTTCTTGTGTTCAATTTTTTAACATTGAGGAGGTAGAGATTATCAACTCATTTGATTCTCATAAACAATAATTTCAATAGAAACAAATATTGAGTAGACTTATTATTTAAGTGTCAATATTAAGGAGAAAATCCTTACATAATGTGAAGTTAAAATTATTAAATAAAAATATTACCAAACACAATAGTCATAAAACTACTCATCTAATACTAATAATAATAAATAAATATTAAATTGATAAAATGGAGAAATAGACACCTTGTATCTAAAATTTTATGGACAGAACAAAGCTCTTACAAAAAATAATAATGAACTACAAATAAATGATGAGAATGTTTGGACATACTCTACATCCTCGCAGGTAGGAAATCAAGTGTTAGAAATGAAAGGAAATTAGGAGAATAAAAAATCTTAGAGGTCATGGAGTAATGTCTATGGTTTTCATTCTCTCCATGTATGTGAGAAATTATATTTAAGTTACAATTTAATTATTTGTTCTTGAGATACTTAAGGAGCTTAGCCAAATATTTCCGACGAAAATAATTACACTCTACCCAGATTTACCTCCGATCTTTTGCATTTACTTATTTCAAAGAAAATATAGTTTTCATTGTTTCTTCTTGTTATACCCTATCCTATCTACCTTAAATCTGCAAAAACATACAATATTTAACATGAAAATAAAATAATTTAGTATGAGATTTAATAATAAGATAAACTAATCTACAAATTATTTTTGAAATAATTTTCACAACTCATTAAAATACACAAATCTATAAAACATAGCAATGAAAGAAGAACTTCGGATTGAAGTTGTTATCGATAATAGACATAGTGAAAAATTCTAAAAAATAGTAAATAAGTGAAATGGATATAGAAGTGAATAAATAACGAATGCGGGATTAAGGTTGTTGGTTTATGTTATAAATTTATCACCAATTAATAAAAATAGTAATTAATCAATTTATTAATTAAAATTTTATATTAATGTAATAAATGAGTGAATCATCAATTTATTAATTGAAATTTTTTTGTTGAAATAATACTCACCGTTTTAACAAAATTTATTTAGTAATAAAAAAAATTAATTTTGAGTTAGTGTGGAAAAGTTGAAAAAAGGGTAACTATAAAACAGATCACACGCTTGATTTCTAATATGAGAGAATCAAATAATGATGGTTAAAGTTTGTTTTAATGAAATTCATAATTGTAGCATTTATTATAATCCGCCGTTTTTGTTTTATTTAGTTTATACTCCACCGTTTAAAAAAATATATTCTCGATATTATACATAAAATTAATGACAATTATTTGGTTTTTTATTGGAACAATATGTAGTGATTGGTTGTCATTACATTTATTATAATTAATTCAAAATTTATGGTATTAAGTCCACCGTTTTAAAAAAATATATGCTCAACTATTTTTATGCCTAAAATTAATAACAATAATTTGATTTTTTTTCTTTTAATAATATGTAGTGATTGGTTGTCATTACATTTATTATAATTAATTCAAAAATTATAATATTATTTAATAATGAATTAAATAAGTAAGATTTTTAATTTTTGGTTACAATATTAAAAATTTACTAATAATAGAATTAGATCTTTTTATAAAATTAATTAATTAACGATTGAAAAAATGAATGAAATAAGTAAGGTTTAGATATAAAAAATTGGTTTTTAATACTCATTATTATTTTTTAATTTAAATAAAATATTATTAATCATTTATAACAATAGTTTAATTTTTTTAAATTTAATAAAATATAAACTTATGTTAAATTTATTTTTGTTTTTAAATATAAAGTAAATTAAATAATAAGGACTTTTAATTTTTTGTTACAAATTACTTACATTTTATTTTTTAATTTAAATAAAATAATATTAATCATTTATAACAATAGTTTGAATTTTTTTTGAATTAATAAAATATAAACTTATGTTAAATTTATTTTTATTTTTAAATATAAAATAAACTAAGGAATTTTAATTTTTTGTTACAAATTACTAACATTTTATTTTTTAATTTAAATAAAAATATTATTAATCATTTATAACAATAGTTTGAATTTTTTTTAACAAATTAATAAAATATAAACTCATAAATATTATATATTACATATTTATAAAATTATTATTAATATTTGTGGCTGGATATTATATTATATTATTATTATTATGATAATTATATTTATTTATTTTTAATATAAAGTTAAATTAATAAAAGTTAAAATTAAGATTTTTGTTTAGATTTACTATGAGGTGACATGTGGCCAATTTTCTTTTAGAGATACTACCAAGGTGACATGTGGCTAGGGTTGCCATCATGACAACCTTGGATTTATATATAAGATGTTTCTTCATTTAAAGTCAAACTATAAACTCATGAGAATATTTTTATACATCAATAGTTTGAGGGGAACAAAATGTGATAAAGAAATTTGAATCCATCTCAAACATTGATGACAACATCAACTTTCTTAAAATGTTAAACTTAAAATTGGTCAAACAATGAAGGGATATTATGATTTTCGAAACAAAGGCAAACAACAACTTATGGATCAAAAAAATGAGAAATTTTATTCATAAGAGGGAATGAGATAATTAAAGAATATGCAGCTTTATAGAGAGTTTAAAGGTTTATGCATAGCAATGTTGTGTCACCTAAAATAATGAATGTCATTTTTAAGAAGATTGATTTTTCCATTCAAAAAGGAATAATGACACAACTTGTTGTCTGTTATTTTTGTATAAGGGAAATGATTGTAATTCCTCATCAATTGGCTAGATATCTCATGAAAACGATTTTGGATGACGTCCTTGGTCGTATCACCAATGTATTGCAATGTTTGGATTGGTGTTTGCATCAATAAAATTACGTCTCAATGCACTTTCACCGTGAAAATGAGAAACTACAAAATGTAGCTTCTAGGCTAAACCTGCGTCTGGAACTTTTTAATGGCATATCAAAACATGCCATAGATATCAATACACGAAGTTGGGCGTTTAAAATTCATGTGTGATATGTTTGGTCTCTTAAGATATTGATGCTCAATTTAAACAAAAACTTTGATTTTGATATTCTTTTTATGTTTTGTTTTTTTTTTAATTTATGGTTTGTAACTCCATGTACATAAATTTGGAATTGAACCTTTTTATCTTTTATTTGGTCATCTTCCTTTCAAGTAGCTTTTGATTTATTAGCTACAGAATCGGCCTGTGCGTGTGCGACAAGTGCCACCGCACAGGGTCTCAAATATGTTTGGGCCTCAAAATTATATAAAAATATAATATTTTATATTAAATATGTTATGCTTCGTAATCAAATTAAAATTTTTAAATGGCCAAGTGGTTGTGCGTTAGCGTTTGGGGAGTGAGCAATGGCTTTAACCTAGGTTCAATTCTATAACAAAAACAACTACAAAGGATTAACAAAGAGACTGCTAATCCCTAACGAATCCGCTGCCAACAGCGGCCAGAGAAATTCAGGGGCAGCCAAATGGACCGAATCACTTTTATCTAAACAACCCTTATTAGCAAGAGCATCTGCGCACATGTTCGTAGAACGATGGGCATACGATATCACAACCAACTCGTGTAACTCAATGAGCTCCTTTATCTGCCTTAGAATTGAAACACAATCCACCATGCCGATAACACCTTCCTCAATGGCTTTAACAACTATCGATGCATCCACGTTAACTTCCACCCGTTTAATACCCAACGAGAGAGTATATTTCAGCCCTTCAAGAACTCTCAAAATTCAGCAACAATAGCGCTACACCTTCCTAAGTATTTAGAGAAACTTCCTCTCCAAGCTCCACTACTATCTCTAACTATTCCTCCACACCTAGCTTCCTGCCCCCCTTTGCTTGCCCCATCTGTATTTAGTTTACACATATCAATAGTGGGCGGTTTCCACCCCATGAACTTACTGCACCCGGCTTCACCATGGAAAATCCTTGTAAACCTCATGGCACTGTCATATTCCTGCCTCCTACGGAATATATGGCAAATAGGATTATGAGGTCTCTCAAAATTTGTATCATGCTCTTCTAAATTTCGCCAATACCATAACTTATGACATGCCATGATCCAAAAGTTGCTCCACCAATTATTATTCACATTCCGGTAGTTAAGGTTAATATGAATCCAATCTTTTATATTAGATGAAAAGAGCTAAGAGCATGTATCTAAGAGCATGTATCGTCGTCTCACAAACGTTTCCACACAGCAAACAACCTGCATAGCCTAGGCCTTTCTTTGACTTACTAAAATTGGTTAACAACCTGTCATGCTTTAGCATCCATAAGAAAGTTCTGCACCTTTCCAGGACAGCAGCCTTCCAAATAGGAACACACTTCGTGCAGTCTCTAAGAGCATGTATCATCGTCTCACAAACGTTTCCACACAGAAAACAACCTGCATAGCCTAGGCCTTTCTTTGACTTACTAAAATTGGTTAACAACCTGTCATGCTTTAGCATCCATAAGAAAGCTCTGCACCTTTCTGGGACAGCTGCCTTCCAGATCTTTTTCCAATCCTCATCCTCTATCTCATCATCACTTTCTTCCATCTCCTAATACATAGCTTTAATCAAGAATAAGTTTGGAGTTGTACCTGCAAAGCAAAAACAGTCAGCAATTTGATCAGTGTTTGGCGGCACACACGAGCGAAGCTTATTAATCCACATCTGCGGAAGCCACACAGAAAGCGAATCAAAATTACACTCTCCATATTCATTCATCAAGTTGCGCACTATAGCCCTTCTAAGATCTTCAGGATATTGAACATCAAAATTACTTAACCGGAATTCCTCCCCCATCCAGTTATCCTCCCACGCTTGGATTTTCTTTCCGTCTCCGACAACCCATCTCCCCGTGTTCATCATAATTGGAATGGTCCTCGTGATGTCTTTTCGTAAACTAGAATCAGTGGCCCTTATCTTCATGCAATCATTATCTTCCATGACGTTATACTTTTGTCGTAAAACTCGACACCACAAATCATTGGCGTTACTGTAAACTTTCCAACCCATTTTCATGAGACATACATCATTCAGAACATCCAGCTTACGCAGGCCCATCCCACCTTGCTGTTTTGATTTGGTAACTCTATCCCACGTTATAGCATGCATTTTCTGTTGTAGAAATTCAGCACTAGCATAACTCGATCACATCTTCTCACAATCGCAAATGTTAATCCTGCAAGAATAATAAGACGTTAACTAAACCTGAGGCGTGTATGAACACTGTCCTTAAGGATTTATCTGCCTCATAAGCGCAAATCCCCCAGGATTTAACAGGTTCTTCTCATATTCTTAATAAGAATATGAGGCATCAGAACAACAAGAAGTAATTTTAAAGATAACAGGAAGATGTGACCAGAAGAAAAGAAAAAATCTCTAATCCATATTATTTGTTCATCTTTTTATATATAATCCAAAAGTAAGAGAGACCTTTATGTAAGAAAGAGAGAGAAATAGGTTTAATGACTTTGACTAAGTCAAGTCAAAATATTTATTAATCAAATTAAATATGTTATAAATTATAAATAAATTAAATAATAATAATTTTCTTTAAAATATTTGTCACTTTAAAAATTAAAACTAAACTAATTTAAAACTTTTGAAATATAATTAAAATTTACAACATTTTCCTCTTGTCCTCGGTATCCCCCACACAAATTGTCGCTGGAGCCGTTGTATCTCTTCAATGCAAGTTTGAGGTAGCTTCGTTGTCATCATCAGATACAAAGGTATCACTTCAATAACAATTTTGGCGAGGGACAATCTGCCTGCTAAAGATAAGTTGTCACTTTTCCAGCTTGCCAACTTACCCGCAACTTGATCAATTAGGTATTGGAAATCTCTCCTCCTTTGTCTCTTGCCATGGAGGGGGACTCCCAGATATTTTCCAAAACACCGAGTTTGCCGAAACTTCGAGGCTTGCAGGATCTTCAGTTGCATACTTCTCTCCACGTTTGTAGAGAAAAGTATATTGGTTTTGTCCTCACTTATCTCCCTACAATTTAATTGTTTTAGTTCGACAACAACATACGTTTGTTCTACAATAATTAAAGTATAGTATATTTTAATTTCTTAATATTATTTTAAGTATGTTATAACTTTTTATATTTTAAAATATCATTAAAATTTAATATAATTTTAAATAATTTTTTATAAAAAAACTATTTTTAAGATATATCATTTTAAAATATATTTAAAGATAAATATTTGAGTAATTAGATGTCAAAATTATAATATATCATTTTTTAAAATACAATTTTTTAAATATCAATTTTTATAATATTGCATATAAATCAATATTTTTTTTAAAATATAATTTTTTATAAAATCATAACAAACAAAGTTTTAGTCAAACTCCACATATGATTTTTTTTTTTGTATTTTTAATAGAGGTTATGACAACAAATATTTGTTATCTTTCATCCACACACTTTTAATTTTAGTCTAACTTTTTTTAATAATTTTTTTAAATAAAGACCTTTTAACAAATGATATTATTAAATACTTTAAGATATTTTAAACGATCAATTGTTATGATTTTTTATGATAAAATATAATGTGGTGTTTTATATGGATTAATCTATTATTTTTCATAAAAGAATATATTATTTTTTAAAATATAAATTATTAATTTTTTTAATATATTAAAAAATAAAAAATGAATTATTATTTATTTATATAAAAAATCAAAATTTCAAAATTAAACAAACCTCTGAAATGCCCGTGCCGGTCCTAATTAGCTAGTTAGTTCTATTGAAGTTTGGCTCTTTGATCACATCCATTTGTGAAATGAAATGTTTCAAGAGAAAAGCTTGAATTTAGATGAAATAACTTAACGTTCCGGATGATGTGGTGGCAAAAAGACTTAAAGTGGCGGAGGATTTTTGGGATAACATTAATAAGAGAGAAGGCATACTCCGCTTAAAGTCGAGACAACTTTGGTTAGCCGAAGGTGACGACAACACTCGTTACTTTCACAATTCGCTTAAAGATAGAAGAAGAAGGAATGCTATTTGCTCTATTGATTCACCGGAGGGAAGATTAGAAGGGGTTGAAGAAGTTAAAGAGTTCACCTACAAGCACTTTGAGAAGTTCTTTAAAGAAGATTGTATTTCAAGACCGGAGCTTAGGGGGATCACTTTTAATCTATGTCTAAGGAAGATTCATCGGGCTTAGAGAAACCTTTTGAAGAAGATGAAGTGAAGGAAGCTATTTATTCTTGCGATGGCAACAAGAGTCCGGGGCCGGATGGCTTCTCTTTGGAGTTCTATAAAAGGAATTGGTCCATCATAAAAGAGGATTTTATGAAGTGTTGCAATGACTTCTATCATAAAGGCACCCTTGTTAAATCCATCACATCTTCTTTCCTTGCTCTAATTCCTAAGAAGAAGAATCCGCAAGACTTGTTTGAATATCGGCCAATTTGTCTAGTGGGGAGTATTTATAAGATCATATCAAAAATGCTAGCGGCTAGGATGAGAAGTGTTGTGGATAAGTTGGTCTCTTCCAACCAAACCGCTTTTGTTCCGGGAAGAAGTATGATGGATGGGGTATTAATGGTTAATGAAATTCTTGATTGGGCAAAGAGGAAGAAGAGAGGGTGTTTATTACTTAAAGTGGATTTCGAAAAGGCTTACGACTCAATTTCTTGGAATTATTTAAGGTGGATTTTGGAGAAAATGGGGTTTGGTAAAAGATGGATGAAATGGATGGAAGCTAGTATCTTTACCAATCACATGTCCGTGTTGGTAAATGGAAGTGCAACTAGAGAATTCAAGGTTCAAAGAGGTTTGCGACAAGGAGACCCCATGTCCCCTTTCTTGTTTGTTCTTGCTATGGAAGGATTGACTGCTTTAACCAAAAACTCCGTGGAGGTAGGTGACTTCAAACCTTTTAAGTACGGGGCTAACGACTTTGTGGACATTCTTCAATTTGCGGATGACACCATCATTATAGGAGAGCCCACGTACGATAATCTTTGGAGTCTAAAAGTGTTGTTGAGAGGCTTTGAATTGGTATCCGGTTTGAAAATCAACTTCCATAAAAGCAACTTGTATGGAACGCACATTGGAGATTGGTTTCTAAAATCGGCGACTACTTTCCTTGCGTGCAAAAAAGGTGGCTTCCCGTTTAAATTTCTTGGTATTTGGGTAGACGAAGGCGCAAATAAGAAGAAGGTGTGGCAAGAGGTGATTGATAATTTAAAATCAAGACTCTCTAAATGGAAAGGTAGGAACATCTCCATTGGTGGGAGGGTGACTCTTATTGGTTCCGTCCTTAATGCCATTCCCATTTTTACTCTTTCCTTCTACAAAGCTCCAAGCAAAATTATTCAAGTTATAAGAAGTCTTCTTAGCAACTTTTTGTGGAGTGGGAATACTAAATCGAGATGTATTCATTGGGTGAAGTGGGAGAATGTGTGCAAGCCTAAAGAGAAAGGAGGGTTAGGTATTAGAGATGTGGGAGAAATGTATAAAGCTTTACTTCTTAAATGGAAGTGGAGAAACTTAAAGGAAGATAAGGCTATTTGGAGTAGATTTTTACTTTTGAGATATCAAGACCCCAAAACTAAAGTGTTGGCTTCTAGTAAGGATCTTTTATCCGGAGACGATTCCCGTTGGTGGAGAGACATAGTCCTTAATGATTTCAAAGAGGACGAATGGGGACAAGGTTTTAATGAATGGGTCAAATGTGATTTCAAGCAAGGAAGAAACATTCTCTTTTGGCATAATTGTTGGGTGGACGATCATCCGCTTCGCGTTACCTTCCCGCTTTTGTTTGCTAGAACAATCAACAATTTTTGCAAGGTGAGTGATCTCTTCACCTTTAACCAAGGTGAATTTACATGGAAGTTAGAAGACATTTTTGATATGGAAGCGCTAAATTCGTCGGTTCCGATTGCTTCCACACACTTCACTTCCGCTCCGGCCTCAAACATAGGAGATGAAATTAGGGATTTGAGGTTGATTCTCCAACGGATGGAGCCAGACATTTTGGCTTTGGATAATTATCATTGGAAGCTAACTTCAAACGGTTTTTTCACGGTGTCTAGTGTCTCGCACTTGGTCTCAAACGCAAAGGAGCTAGCTTGGCCAACTTCAACTACCAAGTTGTTAGATGTCATTTGGAAGTCTAAAATACCGGAAAAGATTAAGATTTTTGCGTGGAGATTCTTCATCAATAGGTTACCTCTAAAAGATCAACTAGCCATTAGAGGTGTGCCTAATCTCTCTTCCATTGATTTCCTTTTTTGTTCAAACAATCCGGAAACTTTGGAACATCTTTTTTTCCATTGCCATGCTACTAAAGAGGTGTGGAGTAGAATTCATAGGTGGTTGGGGAACGAGTTGAAGCTAACCTTAGAGGAGTTCAAGAATTTTGGGAGCATCCAAGAAAAGGTGAAAAACACCAACATTAAAGCTATTCTAAATTCGATTTGGATAGCCTTAATTTGGTGTATGTGGAATATGAGAAATACAATGATCTTTGACGGAGGTGTCTTTAGCTTCGACGAGGTGATATCTAATATCATGTTTTTCTCATGGAGATGGGTTAGCAACAAGGAAATTCCTAGTAGGATAATTTTTTTCGATTGGTATAAATTGCCATTGCTTTGTAACATAACTCTCTAGTGTTTTTCTCTTTTCGATGTAAGGGTTGCACCCCTAGTGCGATATCTTATGATCAATTGCTTATTAAAAAAAAAAACTTTGGTAACAGTATTGACCTGGTGGGTATAATGATTTCACCTTTTTAAGACCATTCTTAAGGTGAACAATGTATCAGTAACGCAATAGAATAAATAAAAATTTGTGATGAATGTTTGCATATGAACCACAAATCAAATAGTGAAGAGTTTCATTTGTTTCTTAGATCATTCGATAAGGCTCGATTGTTGTTAATATATAATTGTTATTATAAAATTACTAATAACTATAAATATTAAAAAAATAAACATGTAGCAAATTATCGACATGATAAATCTAATATGTCTTATAATTATAAATATTTACAAATATTTTTATTAATTAAAATAAAAATGTATTGTGGTGGTAGTGACCCGTAAAAATATTGAATTTCAATGATAAAATTTACATCAATTATATGTTGATGGAGTGTATCATTAAGTAATAAAATAATAAATGTAGTTACTATGAAATCATAAAAAAATTATATGTTGACAGTTTGGTATCTAGAGTATTTTTTATCCTTAAAAAATTATATATTTTTTCTTAAAACCTAATAAAAGGTTATTTACAAACAAAAATATATTAAAGGATTACTAAAAAAATATAATATATTAAAAGATAGAAGAAGATGTTAATTAGATGTTAATAGGCTCAGTAAAAATATTGTTCTGTACCAATATGTATTGCAAAGCAGATTTTTAAACAGGCTCAGGCTGAGTAGAAATAGTGTAAAACAGATATCATTGATTATCAATACCACCATATATTTACCAAGATAAGAGTTAGAAATTTAAACCTTTTTCATTATTTGTCGCAAAGCATGAACGCACATACCAACAATAGATATACATTCCTTGTCATAAAAGATGAAATTACCAACGAAGCTTTCATGTTCAACCTTTTATTTCTATCTTGTACCTAATATCAACTCAAATGAATATTTCCATGGATATTAAAATATGTTAAATGAATGAACAGAAAGTAAGATAACTATGTTTACTTGGTGATGTGCGGAGACATTGGCTCGGAGCAGTCGCATTGAAAGGGTTCACCAGGTGATTTGTTTGTTTGCTTACATGTGGACAAACCTTATAATACCACCCAAAATGATTTGCCTTGAATCGTTTTGTCATACCAATTGTGTTGCAGAAAGTTTCCTACAAACAAAAAGCATGCATAAGTAGTGAACCAAGAATCTATAACCACTTGTAATAATGAAACATTATGAAGTGAGCACGAGTTAACGGAATAATATTATTTTATGCCTCTATAAACTTGTAACGTTTCATACAATTCATCGGACAAAGTTAGGTTGATGCATGGTTTCTTCCCAGCTCCTCCAACCTGGGTCCTCGCGACTTTGTGCAGAACACCAATGATATATGCTAGGAGACAGTATGTAGTATGTTATGTATCAACATGTATGTCAACTTTACTGGATACTGGAAACAGTCTGGTTTAAGAGTTTACTGTACAAGTGATCAACATCGAAATCTTCATTCAAGAATTCTGTGAAGGGTTTGAACATGAATTTGTATAGTGGAATCTCGGGCATGTCAATACTGGTGATTGCGGTGGTACCATTGAAAAAAAGTTTCAACTTGTTGTCACATACTTTCAATGGTCAGCCATTGATAAGAGGTTCTCCATCATAGACCATATAGATCTGATATTCCAGTAACGTTTGTTTCCACATGTCTAGTTCACGGTTGCGAGTTATGACATGGATCTGGTTCTCCTATTGAGTCACGAATAATAAGTAATAGTTAGTGAAACTACTTTGATACATATGAAAATTTATGAAATAAATACCTTAGCATCTTGTAAAATAGCTTCAACATGTTGGTTTCTATTGTGTTCCCCGACTACCCATACGTCGACAAGGCGAATAACAATTTTCCAAACATTAACATCAGGCTTCAAGTCAGTGATTAAAAGTGGTGCTTTTGACATGATAAGCAGCTGATCTGAAAATATTATTATGACAAGCTTGATAAAAAGGAACATATAACAGGAACATATTAATATGACAAGCTTGATAAAAAGCAAAAATATAACTTCTTTTTTTATTGATAGAAACCATATAACATGAACATGATGATAGAAAGCCAAACAGACTAAAAAACCTTGAAAAGCATTAAAATCTTATCAGATGAAAACCATACCACAGAAAGTTATATGAACATGGAAGAATCAGACCAGAGCGTATGCATACTGAAAAGCCATATGAAGAACACGAAGCAGGGATAGCTACGAAATCAGTACCCGGCGTTCTCGCTACGATCTAATAACAGTTTTTTTCAAAATCATAAATTGATTTGTCATTCTCACTGTATAATTAAATATAGATCTATTCTCTAATAAAGACAAACCTTTTTTCTTCATTTTCACAGCTATACCCAAAAGTGCTGAGTTTGTTTTATCCCTAAAGAGAAAGAAAGAAATCGGAGAGAAAAAAGTGAATTGAAATAAATGGGACGGAAGATGGAGGCGTTTGGAAGATGCTGCGGCGGCTAGGGTTTGGAAGATGAAGATTGTGATTTAGAGAATGCAGAGAGTGGAAATGGGTAGAAGAGAGAAATATGGAGAAAGAGGGAGAATGCCAACAGTAGATAGTTGAGAAATGAAAGGGGTGTAGACATTACCCATAAGTGAACCTTTTAGGTTTTCAAAGGTTGGAGGGAAAACTGTAACACCCCAATTCTACCCAAAGCATTTAGGCAAGAAAATATCAGAGTATTTAAAATTTCATACAACGCAATTAGGATGTTACACTAAGTAACCAAACAAACACCTAGAAAATAAACGGACATCAACGATGCCAAAAGCATACACACCTGCCAATAAAATGATACATAACACACGGAAGATATGAACATAATATATACATATATCTCTCACTCTCAAAGAGGAGTTTTCTAAAATAAAGTGTTTACAATACACATCAACACATTATCACATATACATGTTCAAAGAGTCATATATAAATAAATAACAACAGACTCCCGACTCCCCGGTGTTACGTATCAGAGCGACCGACAAGACCAACTGGAGAACTACCTCTTCCAAAAGACTTCCAAAGCGGCTAATCTGCAGGATGCCACTCAAGCATCAAATCAGCAGAAGGGTGAGAATATAATTCATAATGAAAGCATGACAATTATAGTAATGCCAACAAGTATCATCAAGAATCATACAACAAAGTAATCCACTCATTTAAACACAATTAATATATAAGTAATGTGACACATGAATGATAACATAATTATAAAGACAGACAATGATGAATGAGACTCAACTATGCATATGCATGTGGTACCAAATCCGGAGTAAAACTCCTCCTTGTCATTATGACAAATACACCTTTGCCGAGCATTATGCTGGGACTTCTTTCCCTCAGGAAAATACACCTTTGTCGAGCATCAAGCTACGACTAAACGTCATCGAGCATTTAGCCCCCACTGATGACCTCTTGCCACTAGGGCAAATACACCTTTTTACCGAGCATTAAGCCCCCACTGGTAATAATTGCCAATACAGGCCACCTGCTAATAGCATTCCGCCATTAACGTAATGAAATGTTATGCTGTGCAAATATATGACTCTATTACACGACAACAACATCATCAACAATATAACACGGTCACATACCCACGTTACACCGTTTATATTCTATCCAAAAGGATACATCACCAATTAATAACATCGTTATCAATTACATCACACCATAATTACCACACAGGCATTAATAAGCACACAGCACACATTCACCGTTCAACATACTGGCCACATCGGCATAGATGAACGTATAACACACTTATACACATCAAATTAATATTGGCCATCGGCCCACAACTTCATCAATACATCATCAACAAGTTGTAATAACAGCAATTCAACAATGATAATACATCATTCTCATAACAACATTTACTTGCCATAAGGCCACACATCATGTTAATAACAACCAACTATACATCGTCCCACATCAAGAATGGACATTCATTAATAATTAACACATACCTCGTACCCATACGATAACATTCACACAACACATCATCATGATTTATCATGCACTAGTTCACAAAACCATTTATGAAAATCAACCAACCACTACTACATCCTACATCATTAACAATTACAACCAAGCACTATGATTATTTACCAATCATATCGCGTATATAAACAATTATGTGTTTTCATCAACAACCCTCATAACCAATTAACAACAAGCTAACCAAGCCTATACTATCATATAGAACATTCAACTAGCTTCCTAACACTTCGAACGGCGTACGAAACGGAGCTACGGATCAAAAGTTACAAGGTTCCAAAGTTTGGATAATTGAACACACTACACAACTCATCACTTGATCCTAATAAAAATAATGGAATACTTCATCCTATGAATCTTTTAATTAGATAATAATATAGTTCATTGCGTTAGCTTTCCAACGCTTCGAATGGCGACAAAATCGGAGTTACGGTTCAAGAGTTACGAAGTTTCAAAGTTTGGGAAAAACAGAAAAAAGCTGTCATCCGCTTCAGCTCCGCTCAGCGGACCTTGGCAGAGAATTTTCTGCAACAGGACCTCCGCTCAGCGGACCCACCTCCGCTCAGCGGACCTGCGTAAACCCAGAAAAAACCAGAACGCACCAGAACCATTCCAGCCCCCTTATACCCACCAAAACCACTCCAAAACATCATTACAACACCAATACAACACATACAAACCATAGAAACAACCTAACATCAAACTTTTCACGGTTAATTCATCAATCTAACTCAAAACCTAACTTTTCATCCAAACTCAATCAAGCCATAGAAATGGAAAACAAACATGATCAATCACCACAACACAACAAGGATATCATTTATTCATCATACAATCATTCTCAAACAAACTTAGATCAAACAAAGATCACACAAGAAAATGGTGGAAATTGGAACAAGAAGAACAAGAACAAGAACAAGACTATAAGAATCATACATCCAAGATAAATTAGATTCACCCCCTTACCTTGCTATAGCAACGATCGGAACTCGAATCGGTCGAGAATCCACCAATCTCCACTTTTTCCCCTTTTCCTCTTCTTCTTTCTCTCTTCCTTTCTTTCTCTTCTTTTTCTCTTCTCTTCTTTCCTTTCTTTTTCTTTCTATCTTTTTCCTTATAAAGAAAATATCTTCCTCGCGGAAATGACCAAAATGCCCCTACGCTCAAATATCGTTCAAACGCCCCAAAACGCGAAATATTACCTTAATAATATTTCTAGTACCAAAAATATGAAAACCTTCAATTAAATATTAGTCCGCCATCCCGAACTAATACCGACTGAAACGACTCCAAAAACGGTAAAATTCCAATAAATGTCACAAACGTCCAAATCAACTATATACTTATATTCCGGGCGTTACAACTCTCCCCCACTTAGAAGATTTCCGTCCTCGGAAATATCCCAAACACAAACAAACTTGGATACGCCCTTGCCTCCGACTAACCAACTACCAAGCCACGAAAGCAACGACACAATCAGCGCCAAACAACGAACCACTCTAGCTAAAAGCCAAACAACCAAACCACAACAACGACAACGAGATGCAATGCCCATACAATGCACTCATCGACTAACACCAAAACACAAGGAATAACCAAGACACAGACAACAACCCGGTCGCACAACATCCAAATAACCATGCCAAGACATAGCAGTCAAACCTGTAACCAAAACATCTGGTGGTCTCATAATTCCTACCACATCCACTGTCCACAATTTGAACTTTAACAATTCATACCCATACAAACCGCGCCATTTCACGCTTCCGATGCGCACTCTGATTTCCCACAACAAACAGATTTACCAATTTCATAACCATCTTCCAGCTCCTTCTAGTATTCACCAGAAACTCATTGTTCTCTCTTAACATACTCAACCTCTTAATCTGTTGTGTCAGCTTGCACACCAGACAAAAGTCTTTGTATTATCCAATCAAAGGCAAAAATCTAATCCAAACACATCCTTGTTTCACAACACAAGCCCTCATAGATCCTTAAGTGACCAAACCGTCCTCTCAGTCTGACCATCCGTTTGAGGATGATACGCCAAATTCAAACGAAACTTCGTACCCAAAGTACTTTGTGAACCCTATCAAAATTTCAAAAATAATCCTCGGATCTCAATCTGAACAATACATTTCGAAACACCATGCAAACAAACAAACCAACAAACATCTTTATCAACATACCACTCACCAGTACTCCCATCGGTTAATCCATTCTTATCGAAATAACATGAGCACATTTCGTCAATATATCCACAATGACCCAAATCGCCTCACAATTACTCGACGTCCTCGGCAAACCAGAAACAAAATCCATAGAAACGCTATTCCACTTCTACTCAGGAATGGATAACAGTTACATGAAACCAGACGACTCCTGACAAGTCAAACACAAATAAACAAATCCCTTCATATCCTTCTTCATTACCTTGCCACTAAAAATGACCTTCTCTAATCTTGATACATCTTAGTAGAATCAGGATGAATACTCAAATCACTACGACACACCTCATCCAAAGTCCTCTTTTCAAATCCGAACATTAGGAATACAACCTTGATCATGACATCCCATAACATTGTTCTTATCAATCCGAAGATCACCATCTTTATCTTTGACTAATAAATGTAATCTTATCAACTCATTCGAATCCGATTTCCGACCTTTTCTAATCTCATCAAGAATACCATAAGTAAGCTTTCACATATGAAGCTCAACACTTGAAGAAGTCACTTTACGAACCAAACTCAAATCTCACAACTGTTTCAACAATCACAATACTCGAATCATCCACATAGACGTATGCAATGGTTCTCATATTCAACTCGTTATGATCAAACGAATGCTTCAAACTCTTGTAGTCACTTACACACACAAATCTCGATCCGAATAATTAGTGCCTTCAAATTTCCCAAACAGAAATAACAACTGCCAACTCTAAATCTTGTGACAGATAAATCCTTTCAAAAATCTTAACTCGCATAAAGGCATAAACCACCACTTACCCCTTGAACATTCACTTCATTCAACCAAAAACTCACATAAGGAAACTTAGCAAACAACTTCTTCTTCCCAACACGGACAAAACAATTCTCAAGTACTTAGCATGATCATCTTCACACTGATGATACCCATACCTCAAATCAAACTTGCAAAACAAACAAGCTCCAACCAACTTGATCCGTCAAAATATCAATCCTCGAAAGTGGATACTTTTCCTTAATTGTCACTTTTCTCAATTGTCTAAAATCGACACAAAGCCTGATAGAACCTTCCTTCTTAACCAACAAAACACATGCACCCTACGGCGACACACTTGAACGAACAAACCTCTTCTCAAGAAAGTCCTTAAGTTGACTCCTCAACTCTTTCAACTCAGAAGTTGGCATCCGATACGGAGCCCTCGACACAACAATAGTTCTAGGAACTAAATCCATCAAAATAGAACTCCAAGACAGAATTCCTCTTTCCAAAGATGAATCATTTAAACCTTCAAGAAACACTTATACAAATGCACAACTATCCGCAATTCCCACAATTACTCTTTCTCAAGGACATCCAAAGTCGTCGACAACATAAACAACGTCGTACCACCTGGCACCGACTCATTCACTTCCAATATAATCAAACTAGCCAGATAAGCCTATCACGTCCAATACGATCCCGTCTACTATCAACAAGAGATTAAGGGTGATCAAGTCCTCAATTTGTCAATAGGTAGCCGACAATCATAATAGAGTATAAACTATCAGTACTAACATTAATAATATTCTTTTCCAACTTTTGCTCATAGCACAGAAGCACTATGATTCCATAATTCATAAATCTCTCAAGATCATCTGAACCAGCTAACACCGACGTCCGGTAGCTACGTACCAAAACACTTCTAACAAATCCCAAGAATAAAATTCCCGAGATCCTACTCAACTCTTCATACTCCTAATTCTCACTCGAGTTCCCAAAACGTTTCTAACAACGTCAACTCACACAAGGCTACTCAAACAACAACTTCATAGTCCATCAGTAGCGTTAGAGCATCACAACTATCTAAATTTAATTCCTTAGAATTAACCAACATCTACTCCGTGACACTCCAACTTGATTAACAACCAAAGTCTTAAGTCCAAGTCGCCTTCACTTCAGAAAACAACAAATTCCAACAACACTAGTACTGCTGCCCTCAGTAGCATACTAACATCTTGCAACTGAAACATATCCGAGAAGCATATCTTCTCCCCCACTTAGCTTCAAACCACTCCTGCATACAACCGACTAGAGGCACAACAAGTACTGAAAGTGCTCCACACACTTATCACATACTGAGGAATTAAACAATATTAGACAACACTGGCCGGACAGACCGACCTGCTCTGATACCACTAATGTAACACCCCAATTCTACCCAAAGCATTTAGGCAAGAAAATATCAGAGTATTTAAAATTTCATACAACGCAATTAGGATGTTACACTAAGTAACCAAACAAACACCTAGAAAATAAACGGACATCAACGATGCCAAAAGCATACACACCTGCCAATAAAATGATACATAACACACGGAAGATATGAACATAATATATACATATATCTCTCACTCTCAAAGAGGAGTTTTCTAAAATAAAGTGTTTACAATACACATCAACACATTATCACATATACATGTTCAAAGAGTCATATATAAATAAATAACAACAGACTCCCGACTCCCCGGTGTTACGTATCAGAGCGACCGACAAGACCAACTGGAGAACTACCTCTTCCAAAAGACTTCCAAAACGGCTAATCTGCAGGATGCCACTCAAGCATCAAATCAGCAGAAGGGTGAGAATATAATTCATAATGAAAGCATGACAATTATAGTAATGCCAACAAGTATCATCAAGAATCATATAACAAAGTAATCCACTCATTTAAACACAATTAATATATAAGTAATGTGACACATGAATGATAACATAATTATAAAGACAGACAATGATGAATGAGACTCAACTATGCATATGCATGTGGTACCAAATCCGGAGTAAAACTCCTCCTTGTCATTATGACAAATACACCTTTGCCGAGCATTATGCTGGGACTTCTTTCCCTCAGGAAAATACACCTTTGTCGAGCATCAAGCTACGACTAAACGTCATCGAGCATTTAGCCCCCACTGATGACCTCTTGCCACTAGGGCAAATACACCTTTTTACCGAGCATTAAGCCCCCACTGGTAATAATTGCCAATACAGGCCACCTGCTAATAGCATTCCGCCATTAACGTAATGAAATGTTATGCTGTGCAAATATATGACTCTATTACACGACAACAACATCATCAACAATATAACACGGTCACATACCCACGTTACACCGTTTATATTCTATCCAAAAGGATACATCACCAATTAATAACATCGTTATCAATTACATCACACCATAATTACCACACAGGCATTAATAAGCACACAGCACACATTCACCGTTCAACATACTGGCCACATCGGCATAGATGAACGTATAACACACTTATACACATCAAATTAATATTGGCCATCGGCCCACAACTTCATCAATACATCATCAACAAGTTGTAATAACAGCAATTCAACAATGATAATACATCATTCTCATAACAACATTTACTTGCCATAAGGCCACACATCATGTTAATAACAACCAACTATACATCGTCCCACATCAAGAATGGACATTCATTAATAATTAACACATACCTCGTACCCATACGATAACATTCACACAACACATCATCATGATTTATCATGCACTAGTTCACAAAACCATTTATGAAAATCAACCAACCACTACTACATCCTACATCATTAACAATTACAACCAAGCACTATGATTATTTACCAATCATATCGCGTATATAAACAATTATGTGTTTTCATCAACAACCCTCATAACCAATTAACAACAAGCTAACCAAGCCTATACTATCATATAGAACATTCAACTAGCTTCCTAACACTTCGAACGGCGTACGAAACGGAGCTACGGATCAAAAGTTACAAGGTTCCAAAGTTTGGATAATTGAACACACTACACAACTCATCACTTGATCCTAATAAAAATAATGGAATACTTCATCCTATGAATCTTTTAATTAGATAATAATATAGTTCATTGCGTTAGCTTTCCAACGCTTCGAATGGCGACAAAATCGGAGTTACGGTTCAAGAGTTACGAAGTTTCAAAGTTTGGGAAAAACAGAAAAAAGCTGTCATCCGCTTCAGCTCCGCTCAGCGGACCTTGGCAGAGAATTTTCTGCAACAGGACCTCCGCTCAGCGGACCCACCTCCGCTCAGCGGACCTGCGTAAACCCAGAAAAAACCAGAACGCACCAGAACCATTCCAGCCCCCTTATACCCACCAAAACCACTCCAAAACATCATTACAACACCAATACAACACATACAAACCATAGAAACAACCTAACATCAAACTTTTCACGGTTAATTCATCAATCTAACTCAAAACCTAACTTTTCATCCAAACTCAATCAAGCCATAGAAATGGAAAACAAACATGATCAATCACCACAACACAACAAGGATATCATTTATTCATCATACAATCATTCTCAAACAAACTTAGATCAAACAAAGATCACACAAGAAAATGGTGGAAATTGGAACAAGAAGAACAAGAACAAGAACAAGACTATAAGAATCATACATCCAAGATAAATTAGATTCACCCCCTTACCTTGCTATAGCAACGATCGGAACTCGAATCGGTCGAGAATCCACCAATCTCCACTTTTTCCCCTTTTCCTCTTCTTCTTTCTCTCTTCCTTTCTTTCTCTTCTTTTTCTCTTCTCTTCTTTCCTTTCTTTTTCTTTCTATCTTTTTCCTTATAAAGAAAATATCTTCCTCGCGGAAATGACCAAAATGCCCCTACGCTCAAATATCGTTCAAACGCCCCAAAACGCGAAATATTACCTTAATAATATTTCTAGTACCAAAAATATGAAAACCTTCAATTAAATATTAGTCCGCCATCCCGAACTAATACCGACTGAAACGACCCCAAAAACGGTAAAATTCCAATAAATGTCACAAACGTCCAAATCAACTATATACTTATTTTCCGGGCGTTACAAAAACCAGTGGATATTAAGATGCAATTGTAGCAACCTGCCCTAAAAATTAAGATTTTAGAGTCGCCACCTATTCTGAAGGGCGAATAGGAAACCCTACGCAGTATAGAGATCGGGGTAAGATACTATATTCATGTCGAGGGAAGGTGTTAGGCACCCTCAACCCTTTCCTAAAGGCTAACATTCAAAGATAAAGATTTATGGCTAGGTTTATAAAGAAAGGTGACAAAGAGTAATTAAAAGTTAAAGGCTAATTATTTGAACATGATTAGAGTTTGGAAGAGGGGGACTCGCCTTGTTGCCAAGTGCCTACGTATCTCCTTAGGGAGAATCAGAGTCAACGTAGTTCGGGCAAGGGTTGTACGCCTTTAGGATTAGAATTTGATTTGTATTTGAAGTTGTTTGTGCTTTGAAAAGCGTTTTTGAATTGTCTAATTGGTAAGGATGAAGATCCGTAGTCTAATATTGTGGTTTTGAAAGGTTTGAGAGGTGTTTTAGGATGTGGGCGTACAACCCCGATTTTAGTATGCACTATTAACCGCAATAATCGATTGATTCAATTATCATAGTTAACAGATTAGTAGTTGTATCGTTACCAATTTTAATCAATTGATTTGATTATTACTAATAACGAATAATAGTATTTTTTATAATTTTTTATAATTAATTTGTATCATTACCCCTCGTAATCGATTGATTCGATTAAAAAGAATAATGAATTGAAGTATGGAAAATAGAAAGGTTAATCATCGCGACTAATAAGATAGTCGAAACCATTTAACCAAATAAGTTTATTTTAACTTATATTTGGATTTGATTAAATAAATTAATCGATTGCTAACCATTGCGACCAATATGTTTAGTCGGAACGAATAACAAATTAAATCCTAAAAACTTTGGCCAAGTGGCCAGTGGGATTGGGCGAATCCTAATATATATAACCTTTCTAGGGTTTGTTGTGATTTTTGTATTATTAAGATTAAATAAATTAATTAAAATAATTAAGTTGAATAATCGAGAAAACAATCGGAGAAATCCTAAATCCTAATTTAATCTACCCTAATCCTAGTTATGTATTCTAACCCTAATTATATTCCTAATCCTAATTAAAATACCTAAATATAAACATAATTAATTAAACCTAAGAAATTAAGATTAACCATGTAATTATATACATAAAAAAAACAATTAAATAAAACCTGGAAAAAGATCCTGTGCAGCTGGCTAGGAGGTGCATGGTATACCCCCTCAATCTGGATGCGTAAGATTTGGATCATAGAAGATCCAGTGGTGGGGAACCGAGGGTGCATGGTGAACCTCCCCCTTGTGCACACGCTAGAACATGGAAGAATTAATAGCCAAAATTAATATCACAGACCCAGGTTCGAACCCAGGTCTTTGTGATATCATTTCCTGCGCTCTAACCAACCGACTATTCCTCTTAGTCATTATAATGCTGCATCAAATAAAATATAAAAGAATATAGAGGGATTAATGGGTTAGTCAACCAAGATTTTCACGTGGGGCCCAGTCTGCACGCGTAAACCAATTGCAAAGAGAGAGGAAACTTTGACCGATTGACCAGCGAATCAGAGCGTCACACGCGGAGAGAGAAAAAAACACATTGACCCCCAAATGAGAAACAGCCACGCAACATCCAGTCTTCCCAACGGAGACTGTTCATCGTCTCTAACCTCCCACACCTGCAGATTCGCTTGCGAAAACTCCTGCGGCGCTACCTGCGGATTTTTCCGCAGCAAAACCCTTGATCTTAAATCTGCCATGAACAACGTTAGACAGAAAAACAAAACGCCCAGATCTACTAAATGGAACCATACAAACTCAATGGCGGGGTCGTTTTGGTCTGAAACCTCATGCATCGGTGAAAACGAAAGCTCAAGGATCTCATGCCCTAACAATGGTGCTCCTTCGTATCTGCACTAAAGCTTAGAAACAATGGGTCTAAACGACTCCAATCGTGATTATGAACACATACATACACATAAAATTTGTTTAAACAACACGTATTAAGAGCTTGAGATTGATATATATGAATAAGCCTATGAAGATGGTTATACGAGTTTGAGTATGCTTCAAACCTTTAGAATGATTGGGTTGCGTTCCTGGGAGCTCCAGGATGATTATGGGATGCTTGGAACTGATTCAAACCTGCTGGAAAAAACTCTTGGTCGTGCCCTAGTATGGAAGGATTTTTCTCTCTTGAAAACCCTACTCCCTTGGCTAATTTTCGTCCCCCTTATTCCCCATGTTTTTTTAGAATATATATGATCTTCTTAGGGTTTCTAAATGGGATCTTGGATCTCTTGTATCAAGTGAGAAAGAATTCTCTTAAAAAATCATGAAACTTTCTATGACCCTCCTTTTTTCTAACCAAATGCCATTGAATTTGGACCTCTTGAATTTGTTATTTGGGCCCCTTGGATGATCTAAAATGATTCATACATTTCAATCCATTTATTTGATATTTTTCTAAGTTTAATTTATATTTAAATGGATAAAAATCCATAATATAAAAAAATAAAAATCATGAAAGGGTGGGAAATCCTTGGGATTGAAGCTTGATAATTTCCATGGAGATACCTTGAGACATATGGAACACCTTGAGACCCATTTGAGACTTTGAAAATTCAGATTCCTTTGATAAGATGCAAACCCTAGTTTTGGGACCCTCGATTAGGAGAGAGTGGCTTGAATGAACCTTTAAACCTTGAGCCATTGAAAAGGCATAGAAGAACCTTTGATTAAATATAGGAGGGCAAATTTTGGGGTATGACAGCTGCCCCTGTTCAATCTTCTTAAACCTGAAGAATCGGATAGGCACGTCTGCCTATCGTGATCTAAAGGTGGAAGATGATTGGACACTGAGAATGCCCCGAAATTTGCATTTGTTTGGGAAAAAGTTATGCGGGAGATGGGCTTAAAGATGCCATCCAAGGTGAATACCCCCTTTTTTAGAGTGCGAAGCATATTCTTTCGAAAGAACCACTGTGTCTTGATTGTAGCACGGCCTAAAGAAGCAACCTGAATTTTATGCAATGTTATGATGCATGTAATGTATGATGCAGTGAGCTTCTCAAAATAAATGAGAGCGATATATGTATATGTATTATGTATTAATGAGGTATGTTAATTGAATGATGCATGATTGTTAGTTATGTTAGTTGAAGTTAGTAACTTTGGAAAAGAAAAAAAAATAGAACCTTGTTTGTTATTGATGAGATTTTGAAGAAGATCACTGCCGAGGGACTAACGTGATAAACCCAATTGAAGAACTGTTTGAGAAGCCTTGTGATCAGGGAAAATAAATCCCTATTTGCAAATAGACGTAGCTTTATATCACTGCCAGGGGACTAACGTGATATTAATCAGTGAGATGATTTGAAGGAGATCACTGCCAAGGGACTAACGTGATGAATTCTGTGTAGAAGATAATTAACTTGCAGTAGTGCTAGAGGGTTTGCAGTTCGTAGGTAACCCACTTACTATAGTTCTAGTAAGTCATCGCGGTTGGTATACCCACTCCCTATCGTAGTTTGAGTAAGTCTGTCGCAGATGGTGTGGCCCACTTACCATAGCTCTGGTAAGTCGTTGCGGTCGGTCACACCTACTTACTATCGTAGTTGGAGTAAGCTTATCGTAGATGGTATGACCCACTTACTATAGTTCTAGTAAGTCGTCGCAGTTAGTCATACCTGCTTACTATCGTGGTTTCAGCAAGTTTATCGCAGATGGTGTGGCCCACTTACTATAGCTCTAGTAAGCTCACCTGCACCAATGGGACCCACTTGCTCCGGTTCGGACAAATTTACCTGCATAGAAGATTGTTTGCCTGTATGAAAAAGACTCACTTGCTTGAAGACTCACGACTCGAATGTCAGAAAAGATAGTATGTCAAATTTTTTACGACTCGCAGGTCGGAGAAAATAGCACGTCCACTGTTTTACGACTCGCGGGTCAAAAAACACACTTATCACAACACGAGGGTTGGACACTTACGGCTCGAGGGTCAGAAAACTGGACTTTTTTAGTATTTGAATGCACTAGATGATATGCATATGTTAATGCGTATGTATGTATGTTGATGCTGATGTCAATCCCAAGATTTTATCTCCTTATTGAGCCCGTTGAACCTGTTTACTCCATGCTTGCACCTATACCATGATTATGCTTGTGTTGGCTTGGTAATGTTTATGTATGCGGGTAATGCTTATGTATATGTTGATTGGTGAGTGGAACGAAGTAATGCGTGGAATGAAATAATGTCTTCTATAAGACTACCTGAAAAGGTTTCTGGAATGGATGTGAATGTTTGTCTTAAAGAAGACTACCTGAAAAGATATCTAGAAATGATAGCAATTTGTCTTAGAGAAGACCACCTGTAAAGGCTGAGAGATGTCTTAAAAAGACCACCTGAAAAGGTTCTTGGAATGATAATGAATGTTTTAGAAAAGACTACCTAGAAAGGTTCTTAGAAAGGGAACGTCTTTAAAAGACTAGCTGAAAAGGTTCTTGGAGATGGCGATGAATGTCTTAGAAAAGACTACCTGAAAAGGTTCTTAGAATGTCTTAAAGAAGACTACCTGAAAAGGTTCCTGAAAAGGATGCCAAATTGTTTTGAAAAAGACTACCTGAAAAGGTACTTAGAATAAGAATGTCTCGAAGAAGACTACCTCAAAAGTTACTTAGAAAAGGAACGTCTTGAAGAAGACTACCTGAAAAGGAACTTAGAAAAAGGAATTTCTTGAAGAAGACTACCTGAAAAGGAACTTAGAAAAGGAAATGTCTTGAAGAAGACTACCTGAAAAGGAACTTAGAAAAAGGAAATGTCTTGAAGAAGACTACCTGAAAAGGTTTTTTTGGGAATGGTGATGATTGTCTTAGAGCAGACTACCTAGAAAGGTTCTTAGAAATAGAATGTCTTACAGAAGACTACCTAAAAGGTTCTTGGAAATGATGATGGTTGTATCAAAGAAGACTACCTTAAAATGTATGATGTAATGTGTCAACCAATGTGTGTAATGCATGATTTATATGTATTTGCATGATGCTCCAATGACAGGTTGTTGATAACCCAAGCGTATATAGCTTGCTGGAGTTGTAGGTTTGTTGGATGCTAGCGCGATTTCCCAATACCTGCTTTTGAACTTTGAAGATTGTAGTTAGGAGAAAGATTTGTTTGATGTTGTAAAGTGTGAGGATGCCTTTTCCTTTTGTTGTGCATCTTATGGATTTGAGATCCAATGCCCCAATGTTTAGTGGAAAAGACGCCTATGATCTCCAAGCCATGAAGGAAGTGCCCCGAGAAATAACCTTGTCATATGTTTCGACGTTTGAATTGAAGGGTATGCCCTTGATCTCCAGGATATGGAGGACTATCCATAGTGTTCTATCCTTTGTATTTGAATTCTTCCCATGTTTGACATGCCCCTGTTTGTTGTTGCTTCGAGATGTGCCCCAAGTCGATTGAACCTTAGGAAGAATGCCCCCAGTTAATAGGATTTTTGCTTGTATGCCCCTGTAACCCTTGAAATTTTGCCCCTGTTTAGGAGAACCCTCTAGATGTGGTTTCCCCATTCAAGAGTCTTTATCAGAAATGATCGCCTTTGTGCTAGGTGTATATTCGTAGATGGTGTTGCACCCTTTGAGAAGTAACTTCAATGCAATGCAAATGCAAGTTTTGAAATCGAGGTCCATTATGAATTAAGACTGAATGATTAGAAATGAATGCTTGAAGAAGCGTAGTGATTAGAAATAGTTTTAACAAACTTTAGGAGTCAGTATAACAAATCCTGCTTAATATGCTTTCGTGGTTAACCTTGCCTCAATTAGGACTTTTAAATGTTGTAACTTGGCCTGGTTCAAGTTTTTTTTTTTAAAAAAAACAATGGATATTAGGCTCAAAATTTTATTTAACCCATCCCTTTCTCCTTGATGTTCTCCAGATCCTAAAGTTCACCTAATCCAATGGGTATGCTTTGTTTGTAAGAGAATCGTTTCAGTTTTAATGTTGGGCAGAAGCCTTAGTAGAGATCCAAGCATTGATGGTAAAAGTGTTGTAAAGATCTAAGCATAGATGAGAAGCTTCGATGATTTGGCAGTCACAATATTGTACTTTGTGTTTTGCTTTTGCTTTGTTTTTATCCCTTATTTTTGCATGAACCAATTCCTTTGAGTTTGATCCATCGGGATGCCCTAATTTTTGCCTAAGTCATCTTTGTTTTTCTGAAATTCTCCATTTTGACTTAGCGGGCGTTTTTCTTTTGAAAGCTCCTTTTGAGATTTGATCCTTGGATATTGAATGTTGTGACTTCCATATTGATTTTGATTTGTAAGCTTCACCTTTGACACTTCCTCAATCTTGAATGATGTAATGAGGAAGAAGATGTTGTGAATGTTATCTCCATTGCTTCCTCAATCTCGGATGAACGCGAGGAAGAAGATATGCTTGAACCTTTGCTTGAATCCTTGCTTGAATTAACTGATTCTCTTGACAACCAAAATACACCATTGAATTACTTGAAATCTACCCTACCCCTGGTTAAAATCAAGGTTTATTTGAAGAGTAGAAGCAAACTCCAACTCCTGGCTCGAGGGGGTGACGAGGGATTAACATCCTTATACCTCCACTGTTTAGGGATTTAAAACAATGCCTGTACATCGTCGGTTCGGTCTTACCTTGAAAGCATATACTTAGCTGGACTTAGTTATTTGTATTCGTCATTCTCCCTCAAGTTTGTTAATGATTGGGAGTGATGATTTAAAAGATAATTTGAAATGGAAAGTCGTAGTAATGCAAAAGCGGAGCGAAATAATTGATTTCAAAACATGCATGATTATTTCATTGAATTACTATTCGAAAGGTACAACGTTTTACATCAAACAGCATTTTGTGATCGTAGGAATTACAACTATAAAGATAAACCTATTAATCCTAAGGGCAATCTCCTTTGTGAGTCCGTTGACTTTGATTTACTCCTTAGTTCCTAGATTTGTAGAAGTAAAAGGGTAATCTCGAATTATCCTTGGGCATGTCAAACCTGTCGGAAATAATTGTAAGCGGTGGGTTTTCGTCGTATCGGAACTTCACGAGTTTCCTTTGACTGAACCTCTTTTGCCTTTTTTTCTAAGGATAGCACCACACCATTTGCAGCCTTCAAAGTTTGTATATTGATAGAAAAACCTATGGCCTTTTTGCCCCTTGGTATGGAGTTAGCATATGTCGCATTCCCTCCATCGTAGTCACGCATTTTTGTTCAGGGTATTGCCCTAGTTGGATTAATCCTTGCCCCCAGGTTATCGTAGAGCGTCCTTGTGAGTTTGCTATGTTCGTAGATGAACCCCCTTATGACTAGATACCCCTTGAGTGTATCTAAGAGGGAACTTCGTTGTTGAACTAATCCTTGCTCGATAATAACCTTTGTTGCATTCACAATCCTGTTACGACAAGGCGTGGGCATGCGTCTGGCATGGTGAAAGACATCCTTTTTCCTCCTTGTGAGACCAAGTTCGTTCTCGAAAATTTATCCTCCTTTCTCCATAGTCTACAATCCTTTTGATTTTTTTTGTGAGTCTCGGGAAATCGGCTAGCGCGGTAGGTGCGGATGCGGGTGAAGATAGAAATGCAAATGTAGATGTAAATGAATGTATGGATGCATGAAAATGCAAATGCATGCGTATGCACAAGACCCCTTTATTTTTTGTATATTATGAATCCTTATATGTAATGCAATGCGGACGTGCGACAAATATAATCCTAAGGATAACCTATGCGGATTTAGGGATGACATTAGACTCTAATGAAACATTTGCGAGCTAGATATTATGACACGTTAATGGGAATAGGTTAGGAAGTGCGTGGGAAGTAGCAGCTGATGACCGTTCAAGACGGTCACCAAGTCTCATGACCTTCGAGAGGTCGTTCGACGTGTACTTACGAAACTGTCCCTCGTGGGAAGGTTCTTTATGTGGAACGCATCCTATCTAAGGACGATATCGGGTGAAGAGAAATCCCTACAGGCTAGGGATGAAAGATGTATAAACGGAAATCCAAACCCTACAAGTTAGGGGTATACGGGAATAAGCACGGGATGACCGTTCTAGACAGTCACTAGATCTCATGGCCATCGAGAGTCCAATCGACATGCGTTAATGAAGATGTCCTTCGTGGGAAGGACACGTGGTTGTAAAAATACAAAGATGTAAAAGGAAAATCCCTACGGGCTAGGGAGTGCGTAGGAGTAAGCATGGGGTGACCGTTCGAGACAGTCACTAGATCTCATGGCCATCGAGAGGCCGATCGACGTATGCTAACAAAGGTGTCCTTCGTACGAAGGACACGATTTTAAGAATAGGATCCCTATAGGCTAGGGAATACATAGGGGTACCTGCAAAATTGAAACGCATAGATACTCGAAGCATATAAATTGCAAACATATAATAAGTACATAAGCCCAAAAGTCCTAGGTTCATAGGTTCGACGTAGCGGCTCTTGGGAGCCATCCTTTTTATAGGGGGGTTCTAGAAGGTCTCATGGGGTCGTTCGTAGCCTCCGAGACTCCTTGTCTCTTCGGATTTTAGAACGACTCATTTTATCCATGAGGTTCGAATTTTTGGGGTAGGTTCTCGGAGAGATCAGCCAAGTATCCAGTCCAGCCCTCAACAAAGTCAAGCCTCGTTTTGGACATTTCCGAATACTCAAACCACTCCGAGTGGAGTTATCAATGAGACTCGTAGGCGATTCATACTCCCCTATTGATCTCAAAGTTAACTCCCACACTTAGGGTTTAACATAACATAAAAACAACAATGCATATAATAATACAGGTAGACATTTTAAGGCAGATAAATAAACATTTAAGAAAAACAAAAAACAAATAAATAAATAAATAATTTAATATTTATTAAAAGATGAACCTCCCCTAAACCCTAAAAATGGCAAGTTTGCCAAACCCTAAAAAAACTTGCCAAACCTAAACCCTGCCAAAACCTATAGGAGCATAGTATTCACTATTAAGTTGTCCCCAGCAGAGTCGCCAGCTGTAGCAACCTGCCCTAAAAATTAAGATTTTAGAGTCGCCACCTATTCTGAAGGGCGAATAGGAAACCCTACGCAGTATAGAGATCAGGGTAAGATACTATATTCAGGTCGAGGGAAGGTGTTAGGCACCCTCAACCCTTTCCTAAAGGCTAACATTCAAAGATAAAGATTTATGGCTAGGTTTATAAAGAAAGGTGACAAAGAGTAATTAAAAGCTAAAGGCTAATTATTTGAACATGATTAGAGTTTGGAAGAGGGGGACTCGCCTTGTTGCCAAGTGCCTACGTATCTCCTTAGGGAGAATCAGAGTCAACGTAGTTCGGGGAAGGGTTGTACGCCTTTAGGATTAGAATTTGATTTGTATTTGAAGTTGTTTGTGCTTTGAAAAGCGTTTTTGAATTGTCTAATTGGTAAGGATGAAGATCCGTAGTCTAATATTGTGGTTTTGAAAGGTTTGAGAGGTGTTTTAGGATGTGGGCGTACAACCCCGATTTTAGTATGCACTATTAACCGCAATAATCGATTGATTCAATTATCATAGTTAACAGATTAGTAGTTGTATCGTTACCAATTTTAATCAATTGATTTGATTATTACTAATAACGAATAATAGTATTTTTTATAATTTTTGATAATTAATTTGTATCATTACCCCTCGTAATCGATTGATTCGATTAAAAAGAATAATGAATTGAAGTATGGAAAATAGAAAGGTTAATCATCGCGACTAATAAGATAGTCGAAACCATTTAACCAAATAAGTTTATTTTAACTTATATTTGGATTTGATTAAATAAATTAATCGATTGCTAACCATTGCGACCAATATGTTTAGTCGGAACGAATAACAAATTAAATCCTACAAACTTTGGCCAAGTGGCCAGAGGGATTGGGCGAATCCTAATATATATAACCTTTCTAGGGTTTGTTGTGATTTTTGTATTATTAAGATTAAATAAATTAATTAAAATAATTAAGTTGAATAATCGAGAAAACAATCGGAGAAATCCTAAATCCTAATTTAATCTACCCTAATCCTAGTTATGTATTCTAACCCTAATTATATTCCTAATCCTAATTAAAATACCTAAATATAAACATAATTAATTAAACCTAAGAAATTAAGATTAACCATATAATTATATACATAAAAAAAAACAATTAAATAAAACCTGGAAAAAGATCCTGTGCAGCTGGCTAGGAGGTGCATGGTATACCCCCTCAATCTGGATGCGTTAGATTTGGATCATAGAAGATCCAGTGGTGAGGAACCGAGGGTGCATGGTGAACCTCCCCCTTGTGCACACGCTGGAACATGGAAGAATTAAAAGCCAAAATTAATATCACAGACCCAGGTTCGAACCCAGGTCTTTGTGATATCATTTCCTGCGCTCTAACCAACCGACTATTCCTCTTAGTCATTATAATGCTGCATCAAATAAAATATAAAAGAATATAGAGGGATTAATGGGTTAGTCAACCAAGATTTTCACGTGGGGCCCAGTCTGCACGCGTAAACCAATTGCAAAGAGAGAGGAAACTTTGACCGATTGACCAGCGAATCAGAGCGTCACACGCGGAGAGAGAAAAAAACACATTGACCCCCAAATGAGAAACAGCCACGCAACATCCAGTCTTCCCAACGGAGACTTTTCATCGTCTCTAACCTCCCACACCTGCGGATTCGCTTGCGAAAACTCCTGCTGCGCTACCTGCAGATTTTTCCGCAGCAAAACCCTTGATCTTAAATCTGCCCTGAACAACGTTAGACAGAAAAACAAAACACCCAGATCTACTAAATGGAACCATACAAACTCAATGGCGGGGTCGTTTTGGTCTGAAACCTCATGCATCGATGAAAACGAAAGCTCAAGGATCTCATGCCCTAACAATGGTGCTCCTTCGTATCTGCACTAAAGCTTAGAAACAATGGGTCTAAACGACTCCAATCGTGATTATGAACACATACATACACATAAAATTTGTTTAAACAATGATTCATACATTTCAATCCATTTATTTGATATTTTTTTAAGTT
The DNA here is from genome assembly GCF_029867415.1 of Vicia villosa. Taxonomy (NCBI): domain Eukaryota; kingdom Viridiplantae; phylum Streptophyta; class Magnoliopsida; order Fabales; family Fabaceae; genus Vicia; species Vicia villosa. The sequence continues at coordinate 75,883,639 of NC_081185.1, read as the reverse complement.
TAATTTATATTTAAATGGATAAAAATCCATAATATAAAAAAATAAAAATCATGAAAGGGTGGGAAATCCTTGGGATTGAAGCTTGATAATTTCCATGGAGATACCTTGAGACATATGGAACACCTTGAGACCCATTTGAGACTTTGAAGATTCAGATTCCTTTGATAAGATGCAAACCCTAGTTTTGGGACCCTCGATTAGGAGAGAGTGGCTTGAATGAACCTTTAAACCTTGAGCCATTGAAAAGGCATAGAAGAACCTTTGATTAAATATAGGAGGGCAAATTTTGGGGTTTGACAGCAATCAATAGAAATATGAAAAGGGAGTGCCATTTGTACAATTGAAAAAATGTGATTGGTTGAATAAAATTTTGAATTAGCAAATTACAATAAAGGACATTCTTAAGGACAGTTTTATTTTGCATTAAGGGTGTTTTAGGGTGTTTGATGGCATGTCTTATTATTAGTTAGGTAGTTGATGTAGTCGTAAACTCAATATAAAATTAATCACACACAACACCTAGAGCAATTCTTTTGCTGCAACGTGAAAAAAAATTGTGTCAATTTTTCTATTATTACTCATCTTATAAAATATCTTATATATTCACATGTCTCTCAAAAACTATATTTTATATTTTAGGTTGGACATGTGACTTCACTAGTGTGTTTTTAGAAAAACATCAGTTTAAAAATCTTTTAGAATTAAATTTAGAATTTAAAAACATTTTAGAAAATGGTTTAGAGTGATTCACTGAAATATAACGTTGCAGAAATATATAAAGTTAAGGAAAGATAGAAGACATCAGAAATTATACAGGTTCGATCAAAAGAGAAAAAGACATTATCCTTTCCCTAATAATTGTTCTTGAGAGCATCCTATAAGCTTGAGAGTTTTTAGTAGGTATAACTCACAAACCCCCTTATATAAGGAAAATGAAGTTTGTGGTTAACTAACAACCAAACAGCAAAATTGGGAGCGAAGCGGCGAGCCTTCCTTCCAAACGGTGTGGTTAGTCTCCTTCCCGCAAGAAACTTAGTGTTCTGGACTAGCCCAATTGTTCCAATAGGCCAAATCCACTCATTGGTATAAAACGGCCCAATAAGCATTGGCTCAATCCATAGAACTGGCAGAAGGCAATCTCCTTTCCTATCGGGCACGACTACTCTAAACCTACCACGACTAAGGAACATTGGAACACGCTTGGCCTCCGTCCCCGACAACAGATAGTTACTTATGCCTGGCTAGTCAGAGACCTAGTCAGCTGTCTCCTACATTTTAGGCCCGAAAATCATGCCCAGGCCCACAAATATGGCGCGACCCAATCTTCACCAAAAGAGAACACTATAAATAGCCCTCTACCCCTAGAGGGCAAGGTAATCCAAACTTTTCCCAAACTCTCATATTTTCTATTGTACCTTTTTCTCTCTTTCTTACTTTGGTATCGGAGTACCTTGCAGATATAACCCCCTTTTTCTCATCCATCATCGAAGATCAAGTCTACTGTTGTTGGCCACCTGTTCTGCACCAGCTGAACAGTGACGCCATCTGTGGGAAATCTCGCTTCCCCGTTTCTCTTTCTTGCATTTTCTTGACCGCTTTCTTGCGCTATCAAGAACTCAGAAACTAAAGCTATCACCTTTCATCCTTCATAGCCGTCAACAACGAATACTTCTCAGCTCTGGATGCTGCACAGATGGGCAAAAATGATGTTGAACTCATCGTGCCTCCCCCTAACGACAACATTTATCAGCCCCGTGATGGTCGCATGGCTTCTCTTTCTTCGGAGGATGCCCGCAATAGTACCACCTTCCATTCTTGAGAGCACTTTTCTGGTCACAGATCCATCCCAGGTTGACCCTACCATGGCCGCCATCTTAGCAACCTTAAACCAGACCAATGCCTTAATCCGGCAACAGAACGATCAGATTGGGACATTGGAATAGAAGCACCATGCCAAGACTCCACCTTACAAACAATCACGGCCCGAGCAGGATACCGTGGCGTCTAAGAAACGTCACCATTCTCCTCCACCAAGAGATCATCATTCCTCCATTGCCAAAAAAAGCAAAGAAGATCACCACTCTCGACAGCGCACACCTTCGCCCTGGCCAAAGGGACGTTCAAGATCACCTTCCTCTAGACATGCCGACCATCGGCCACACCATAGACGGAGCTACAATCCTTCACCATCTCTCGTCCGGAGCGGCGAAGAGGAAGAAAGTCGGGGCCCCTATCCCAGGCGATACTGGAGGCTCATTTACCCGTTGGGTTAGAGAAACCTCCCCCGTTGTGCACATATGATGGCACATCAGATCAAGACGAACACATCGAAAATATCGATTCCCTCTTAGATTACTGAGGGGTCCCCGGTGCAATAAAATGTCGACTATTACCGAGCACCCTGCGCAAAAGCGCCATGACATGGTACAAAAGCCTTCCGAACGAGTCCATTACGTTTTGGAAGGGTCTCGGAAGATTATTTTCTAGGCACTTCACGGCCTCCTGCCGACATCCTAAGTCTGAAGCCTCTCAGGAGGCCATCATCCAGGGGAAAGACGAGTCACTCAGAGCTTATATAGAAAGATTTAACAAGGAGGTAGTTTAGGTATCAACCACGGCCGACATGAAGAATATCTCCTAGAATGGGGCCTCCGACCCCGTTCCGATTTTGCCAAGGCCATGGGCATAGAGACGCCTACCACACTAAATGCTTTCTTCCTCAAGGTACAAGCATATAACCAGTACGAGGTAAAAGAGGCCCCCCACGCTGCCCGAGATTCCCGACATGAGGAAACTAAAAACGCCCGTCAGGAAGAAGGTTCCCGCATGAGAGCAGATAAAAAAAGAAGACAAGAATCGAGACGCCAGAGACTATAAGGGACCAGCCAAAAAATTCCGGAAGTACACCCCCTGAACGTGTCTCGGGAATACATATTGAGCGAATGCATAAATGGCGAGTTCCAAACGGGTAAGGTCTACTTCCTGAAACAACTGCTTGCTCGGGCAAATGTGGATAAGTCGAAATATTGTCGTTTCCACAAAGGCCACGGGATCAATACCGAGGATTGCATCAATCTGAAAGACGCAATCAAAATACTTTTTCAGGGTGGGGCACCTCAAACAATATGCTAAAAGCAAGAGACTCCCCAAGAAACAAAGACGGTGGCTGAAGAAAAACCCCCCGCCGAGGACGCGTCCGCAGTACAGGTTGCTATGAGTGTCACCTGGCCAGAAGACTTCTACATTCCAGAATGAGTCAGCACCCCTACGTCCTTTTCTTCCCATAGCCCATGGGAGTCGTTTCCTCCATGATGGTCATATCTGAAGGAGGTTTTAACAAACTCACATTGGGTTTTGTAACACCCTTCTAAACCCCGCGGAAATAATCAAATAATTCAGAGTAAACATGAAATACAAGGGCATCACAATTATTTTAACATAAAATACCATAGTCAATTGTCATGCCACACGAGGAACAATTTAACATAAAACACAATTCATGTTCAACACAGCGGATTATAATTCGTAACATTGCATATTCATTATCCATGCAAGTTAATCCAATACAATTATAAAACAACAAAACCAATTTGAGTAATTCATCTCTAAACTACCGTTCCCTAGTGTTACAATCAGAGCATGACCGACATGACTCATGGATGAACTCTAAGATCTATCCTCACCGAATCAGTTAAGCCTCTACTCCTCAATCTAAAAAACAACATGTAAGGGTGAGTTTCATCAACAATTAATGAGTATTATATAGTCGTAAGCAATAAATCGTTAAGGAATTATCAATCACTCAACCCTACATGTATAAAAATATTCCACAATTCACATCCATCAACATACTCCAAATACATCATCATTCACAATACAATTCATTGCAAGTCATAACATGTTGTAATGTATATGAATGAACTGACACTAATGCATGTGGTACCAAACCATGGGCTGAACCCATTCACCAATTGACCTACTCCTCATCGAGATATGGTCTATCCACACCAATTCCGCACAATGGGAATTATGTCCGCCAATTGATCCAAACATCACCAGGATCCATCAGCGAATGCATATGAATGAATGTACACACATATCATACTTAAAACATCACCAATAACGTTGAACAATTCATCTCATCACCACATCACCGAATAAGTATGTGCATGTTTTCAACATCATTCAAATAATCATGCATCCATTACCATAACAATAATAATAATCACAGTTAAATCCTTCACCACATCAATCACATTGTCACACATCACATTATATGCACATAATGTCTAATTATCATCAATGTAATTAAATCGAGTTTTGAAATAAATTTGGCCACTGCCCATTTAATCACTTTATCATGTAAAACACATAATTAGCTTTGCAACGCCCAAAACGGCACATAAATCGGACAAACGGATCAAAAGTTATGACCTTCAGAATATATTTCAAAAATTGCTTGCTGTGCGTCGATGCATGGACCCCTTAAGGTCGACGCAAAGAATTTCCACCACTCTTGGGTAAGCGCTCGTCGACACTACAGGTCGACGCAAATTTGCTGAATGTGTCGACGCAACTGACACTTAGGTCGACGCATTCTGCGTCTTGTGCAGAATTTTGCTGCGATTCTGACACCCTTCCTCTCCCAATTCCAATCCATTCACACCATAATCATTCTCACATAAAAACATCATCAAGTAGCATAATATACTAAAATTTTAACACATTTTAGAGGTCATCTAACATCAAAACATTCGTCAATTTCATCAATTTCATTAAATGCATCAAATTCACCAAAACCTAACATCTCTATTCATTCATCATACTCCTAATTGACATAACTAATAATCCTAACCATTCCATCACTATCGATTACATAATAATCATTAACCGATAAGAATCCCCCCTTACCTTAGGTTTGATCTGCGTCTTCCCCTTTCCAAAGCTCTTCAAGTCTTTCACGTGTTTTCTCTTTTCCCCAAATGCTGTAACCTTCTCTATTCCAAAACTTCCTTCTATTTTATTAAAAATAGAATAACTTTGGTTAATGGGCTTAATAAGTTAACACCTCCCTTTTCATTAACCACCACACTAGCCCAATAGCTATATTTCCAATATTACTCAATAATTCTCATAACATCAATTATTCCAATTAAATAATTATTCTATTTAAATTAAATAATTAGAAATAATTTCCGGGGTGTTACAACTCTCCCCCACTAAAAGAGTTTTCGTCCTCGAAAACATACCTCAAGTGAAAAGTTCCGGATAGGAGTCCTTCATCTGACTCTCTAACTCCTATGTAACATTCCCACCTGCTGCTACTCCCCAAGCTACTCTGACCAATGTTATATCTTTACCACGTAATTGCTTTATCTTTCGATCTTCAATCCTTGTAGGCAAAGTTTCAACTGTCAGATTATCTCTCACCTGCACCTCGTCAACTTGGATCACATGAGACGGATCCGTAATGTATTTCCTCAACTGAGATACGTGAAATACATCATGCAAATTTGCAAGCGTCGGTGGTAGAGCAACGCGATAAGCCACTCCTCCTATTCTTTCCGTAATCTGGAACGGTCCAATAAAACATGGAGTTAACTTCCTCAACTTCAATGCTCGACCAACCCCGGTTGTAGGAGTCACTCTCAGAAACACATGATCTCCCGCTTGAAATTCGAGTGCTCTCCGTCTCTTATCATGATACCTCTTCTAGCGACTCTGAGAAGTTTTCATCTTTTCCTGAATCATCTTAATCTTCTCCGTAGTCTCTTGAACAATCTCTGGTCCAATTACAACACTTTCACCGGAATCATACCAACACAATGGGGTCCGACACCGCCTACCATATAAAGCTTCAAAAGGAGCCATACCGATACTCGAGTGAAAGCTATTATTATAGGTAAATTCAATCAATGGCAGATAACTATCCCATGCACCGCCTTTTTCCAACACACAAGCACGTAACAAGACTTCTAATGACTTAATCGTCCTCTCCGTTTGACCATCAGTCTGCGGATGATAAGCAGAGCTCAATCTCAACTTAGTACCCAACGCGGTCTGCAAACCTTCCCAGAATCTTGATGTAGACCTTGGATCTCTATCTGACATGATACTCGAAGGAATACCATGCAAACTCACTATCTTCTCAATATACATTTGAGCTAACTTCTCCATCGGGTAATCCATTCTCATCGGTATAAAGTGAGCTGATTTCGTCAATCTATCCACGATAACCCAAATGGCTTCACAATTCTTAACCGTCCTCGGCAACCCTGAAACAAAATCCACCGATATACTGTCCCACTTCCATTCCGGAATAAACAATGGTTGCATAACTCCATACGGCTTCTGATGTTCAATCTTTGACTTTTGGCAAGTCAAACACGAACACACAAACTCAACAATCTCTTTCTTCATTCCTGGCCACCAAAATAATTTCTTCAAGTCATGATACATCTTAGTAGCACCAGGATGAATACTCTATCCACTTCGATGTCCCTCTTCAAGAATATTCTTCCTCAATTCTGCAACATCAGGAACACAGACCCGATTACCGAACCTCATAACACCGTTCTCATCAATCCTGAAATCACCTCCCTTGTCTTGGTTAATCAAAGTCAATCTATCGACTAACTCAACACCAGTCTTCTGACCTTCTCTAATTTCTTCAAGAATTCCACTTGTTAGTTTTATCATACCCAATTTAATACTATTAGAGGTACTTTCACACACTAAACTCAAGTCCCGAAATTGTTCAATTATTCCAACTCCCGCACCATCAACATGGACATGTGTAAGGACTTCCTACTCAACGCATCAGCAACAACATTCGCCTTACCCGGATGGTAACTCAGCCCGAAATCATAATCTTTAAGGAACTCTAACTATCTCCTCTGCCTCATATTAAGTTCTTTCTGATCGAAGAGATACTTCAGACTCTTGTGATCACTAAACACTTCAAACCTCGAACCATACATATAATGCCTCCACAATTTCAATACGAAAACCACCGCTGCCAACTCTAAATCATGAGTTGGATAGTTCCTTTCATGCACTTTGAGTTTTCTCGATGCATAAGCTACTACCTGTTGATTCCGCATCAATACACCACCTAACCCCATCAACGAAGCATCACAATACACCACAAAATATTCCGCCGGATTTGGTAAAATCAGAATAGGAGCACTAATCAACCTCTTCTTCATTTCTTGGAATCCTTTTTCAAACTCTAAATCCCAAATAAACACTTTCCCCTTTCTGGTCAACTTAGTCAACGGTAATGCTAACTTCGAAAATCCTTCTATAAACTTCCGATATTAACCTGCTGTCATACCCCAAAATTTGCCAATCCTATTCTAACATTTAACTTTTTATTTATTTTTTTTTATTTTTTATTTTTTATTTTTTATTTTTTAACTTTGGTTTTATGAGAGTTTGGTTTAATTTTACTAACATTAGCCTTTTTAAATAACTTGTTTAAAATATTTGTCTAGTTTAAAATAAGTTTATCTTTACTAATCTAAATTCATTTATATAATTGTTTGTTTTAAATTATTTTTAATTTTAGTAATTATTAGTTTAATAATAGTTTTATTTCTTATTTTTATAATTATTATTTCTACTTTTACTAGAATAGATTTACCTTATTACTATTATTTTTAGATTCATATTATCATCATATACTATTATTATACTATATTTTTATTTTATTTTATTTTATTTATTTTATTATTTTTATTTGTCCATTATAATTATGTTTAGTCAAGAGTTTTTATTGTCATTAAATCAAAATGAAAGAGAGGCAAATGATAACGTGAAAAGGACCAAGAAACATCTAAACATGCCAAAATCAAAACCTGCATCTTCAACTTCTTCAAATTCAATCATTCCAAAAAGGCAACAAATCTCAATCAGGTTTTAATATGATTCAATCAAGAGTTATTTGAGAAAACCTAAATTGACATTATAAAAGGAGGAGAATTTCACAGAACCAAGGGGGATTTTTTTTTCGGCAGCCAGGGGACCATATACAAACTGGAAAAAAGCGTGGTGCATAAGGAAAGTTGCAGACAAGTTTTACTGGGGTTCCAAGCAATTTCGAACATCAAGTCAGGTCCTTGGAGGTATTCTGAAGCCAACAGTAGCACCACCATCGACTGAAACGACCTGATACGCCAGAACGCGACCGTAGAAATCTCATTCTTTTTACGAATTTGATTTCGTATATACAATTCTTTTAAACGTGTTTTGATGATGTAATCAGGCTTATAACGTTGTTGCAATGCTTTCTGGTTAATTTAATTTGAATTTAAGCACATGTAGCATATTACACCATTGTTAGGGTTATTAAGCTCTAATTTGGGGCTTTGTATTTTAAGCAAAATTAGGACGAACCAAGAGTACTATTGAATTCAGAGCATTGGTTTTGGTTTACCTATGGTCTTGTATCAGATTTATATTGGCGATATTATGGTATTCAACTCGCGGGAGTTCTGGCTACGGCAAGCAGAACTGTCGGTATAAATCTGTACCATTTTTCAGGAACGAAGAAGAAGTAAGACGGGGAGTGCGCTGTTAAAATTTAAATGTTAATTTTTTTGGTTCATATACATTCCGTTTACATTGTATAGCAACATGAGCGCGCAGCACGAATTGTATGGCATTTTGGTGGTTATGCCATGGACACGAGTTCGAACCATGGCTGGGTTTCCTTGTTCTTTGTATTTCTTTGTTTACAGATCATGTACGCACGCCTCCAGAAGGCCTACGGTGCACCTCAGGTACGGACCATAGGATCTCTCTCAGTTTAGATCCAACGCTCAATAATATGAAGCTCCACCATGGATGCGTACCAACTAGCAGCATCGGATTATAGCGCCCTACCAGGTTTTATTATATGTTTTTTCTATTGTTTAATTATATTATTTAGGTTAATTAGTTATGTTTAAGTTAATTAATTTATTTGATTAGGATTAGGATGTTAATTAGGAAAATTAGTATTAGAATTATATTTCCGATTATTTTTCTGATTAAATCGATTTAATATATTTTAATTAATTTTAATTATAAAAATCATAAAAACCCTAGAAACCCTTATTAACCATTAGGATTTGTTCAATCCCATTAGCCTTTTTTTCAGTCATAATAAGATTTAATTTATTATTCGCTTTGATTAAAACAATTGATCGCGGTGGATAATAATCAAGTAATTCTTTAATTAAATATAAATTAAAATAACATTTATTTGGCTAAAAGTTTTCAGCAATTTTTATTGGTTGCGATGATTAGCCTCTTTTCTTCATTTTAATTCATTATTATTTTTAATCGAATCAATCGATTACGAGGGGTAATGATGCAAATTAATTCATAAAAAATGTTAAAAAATACTATTATTCGTTATTAGTGATAATTAAATCAATTGATTAAAATTGGTAACGATACAACTACTAATCTGTTAACTATGGTAATTGAATCAATCGATTATTGCGGTTAATAGTACAAACTAAAATCAGGGTTGTACGCAAAATCCTAAAACACTTCCCAAATCTAAGACTTTCAAAACACTTCAAATCAAACTACAGATTTTCATCCTTATTCAAAACTACGATAGGTCATTCAAAAAGCCTCTAAAACCATCTCAAATCAAATTTCAACTCTAAGGGCGTACAACCCTTCCCCGAACTACGTTGACTCTGATTCTCCCTAAGGAGATACGTAGGCACTTGGATAACCAAGGCGAGTCCCTCTTCCCTAAAATCTCATTTTTCCCCTATTCACTTCCTTAGCTATAAAACCCAAATATTTTAGCCATAAACTGTTACCTTAGATTCAAAGCCATAGGAAAGGGTTGAGGGTGCCTAACACCTTCCCTCAACCTAATTATAATAACTTACCCTGGATCTCATAACTGCGTAGGGTTTCCTATCCGCCCTTCAGAATAGGTGACGACTCTAAAACCTTCAATTTTAGGGCAGGTTGCTACAGCTGGCGACTCTGCTGGGGACTTACACTATAATGGTGAATACTATGCTCCTATAGGTTTTAGTTTTTGATAGGGTTTAGGTTTGGTAAATTTTAGGGTTTGGCTAATTCGCCAAAAATTAGGGTATATTTATTTTTGTAAATATCTTTGTTTTTTTATTTTATTTTTATTTTTTTTATTCATTTATATTTCCGTCTATTTATGTCTGTTAAATGAATATATATTAATAAATATTTGCTGCTTTAATACATTGTCTAAATTATAAGCGGCTGGATTTTGAGGTTAGTTTTAAATATTTAAATTTAATTTAATTTATTTTATTACAGTAATTTAAATTTTCATTTAATTACTGTTTTACAATATTTTCAAATTACAAGCAGCCGGATTCCAAGGTTAGTTCTTAAATATTTAAATTTTATTTATTTATTTATTTTCCTTTACAATTTCATCACCGCAATTTAATTAAATATTTATTTAAGTGAATATTTTTTTCTTTTTCTACTATATCTGTTGAGTTATATAAATCGTTGTTAAACCTAAGTGTGGGAGTTATCCTTCAGATCAGGGAGGGACTTGAATCGCCTACGAGTCTCATTGATAACTCCACTCGGAGTGGATTGAATATTCAGAAATGTCCAAAACGAGGCTTGACTTTGTTGAGGGCAGGATTGGATATTTAGCTGATCTCTCCGAGAACCTACCCCCAAAATTTGAACCTCATTGGATAAAATGAGTTGTTCTAAAATCCAAAGAGACAAAAAGTCTCGGAGGCTACGAACGACCCCATGAGACCCGTGTCTAGGACATACCAATGGAAAGGGTAGGCTCCCTAAAGCCGCTACGTCGAACCTATGAACCTAGGACTTTTGTGCTTCTATGCTCATTATATGTTTGCAATTTATATACTTCGAATATCTATGCGTTTCAATTTTGCAGGTATCCCTACGTGGTCCCTAGCCTGTAGGGACTCTAATTTCAAAGACCACGTCTTTCCCACGAACGACATCACCGTCTATGCATTCCCTAGCCTGTAGGGATTTTATTTTTATATCCTTGTATTCTTGCAACTACGTGTCCTTCCCACGAAGGACATCTTCGCTTATGCACGTCGATTAGCTTCTCGATGGCCATGAGACTTAGTGACTGTCATGAACAGTCACCTCGCGTCTGGATATACGCACCCCCTAGCCCGTAGGAATTTTCCTTTTACATCCTTGTGTTTTTACAACTACGTGTCCTTCCCGCGAGGGACGTCTCCATTTACGCACGTCGATTGGCCTCTCAATGGCCATGAGATTTAGTGACTATCTCGGACGGTCACCTCGTGCTTCCATCTACGCGTTCCCTAGCCTGGGGATTCAATTTCTAAAATCGCATCCTTCGCACGAAGGACATTTCCATTCATGCACGTCGATTGGCTTCCCGATGGCCATGAGATCAAATGTCCTTCTCGAACGGTCACCCCGTGCTTATTCCCGCGTGTGGTGGTCGTTTTCTTTACCTCCCCGTTTCACTTGGGAGGACGGCACGCTAAACCCCTCACGCGAAATTTGGAAGGAGAATGCACCCGTGGTGGGATGAATTTTATTTCAGTTCTTCCTACGATATCACACGAACTTTCTTATTGGTCCTACGAGTAGGAAAGGGGAAAAAAGATCTCAACTAAACCCTAGGAGTTTGCTAAGTGTGGGGATTTCACCTAGACTAGAAATTCTGGAGTCCGGGGGGTCGGTTATACATAGGGAAGTGTTTAAACACCCTACATATCTGTAGTACTCTACAGGAACCTTCTCTGTGTCATTGTGATTGTGTTTGCTGCTAATGATTAGGAAAGTTTCTCCTTTATATTAGGAGAAGGAGTTGATTTGATTTGAAAAGACAGACAGACAGACTGACTGACTATTTTTGGTATTTTATTAGCTCGCTGAGATTCCTTGTGAACCTCATGCCTACATATCCCTAGTGGAAGTCAGAGCTTAATGTAGTTCGGGGAACTAACTAGGGAAATTAATTGTTTTTGGTGCCTTGCTTGAAGCTCAAGGTTGAAGCTTGAATTAAATCTCTGTTTACAGTAAAGAGACATGAAGTCATCTTTACAGAGAGGTATTTGTACTATTCTACCACAAACATTTAAAAGTGACAGAAAAGCTAAAAAAATGATGTTTCATTAAGAGGGGAGTCTACTTGGTTGATCAAGTATGACAGCCATCGTGCCTCTAAAATGAAAGAGAGATGCTCATCCAAATTAGGGAAAGTGTACAAGTCTGGGGATGTGCCAGAGCATGTCTTTCAGAGTCCTAAATGGGAGACTTTGATTGAAATTGAAATTGAAATGTTTGTTTGTTTGAATATGGTAGAGTAGTAAAAATATCTCTCTATAGAGATAAGCTATGTCTATCTACTGTATAAAAGATTTGAATTTAGCTGGCTTGTATGAGGCCCAAGCTTGAGGATTTTTTGATTGATTAATTAATTATTATTGACTCTGGGAGATGACTCCACTGGGGATTAATTACAGGGTATTTTTGTGTTCTGTACGAAGCCCAGAATTGAGGCTGACTCTGTTTGGAGAGTGTTTATTTGTGTGCCTTGTACAAAGCCCAAGGTTGTGGCTAACTGCTGAGGATAACTGAATTTTTGAGACTATGAATGACTCTATTTTGTGTGCCTTGTATAAAGCCCAAGGTTGTGGCTAACTCTAACTAGGGAGAACATTATTTTCTGCCTTGTACAAAGCCCAAGGTTGTGGCGGACTCTTAAATAAACTGAGTATGGATGACTCTATGGGAAAAGATCCTAGGTGTTAGGAATCTTTGACACATGAAAGTATGGTTTAAACTGCCTTGTACAAAGCCCAAGGTTGTGGCTACTGAAAGATGAAGAACTCACTGGGGAGACTCTATTATCTGCCTTGTACAATGCCCAAGGTTGAGGCTGACTCTTGACAGGGGAGTTTTATTGTTTGGTGCCTTGTATGAAGCCCAAGGTTGAGGCTAACTGTTTTTGTTGGTTTTGACTCTACTGAGGAAATTTTATTTATTGAAAGACTGTTTTTCTTTGGAAGCTAACCCTTTCCAGGGATTTTGACTCAGCTGGAGAAATTATTTAGTAAAAGACTGACTTTATCATGTTTTTTTTTTAGGCTGACCCTTTCCAGGGGTTTTGACTCTTTTGGGGAAATTGTTTCCTAAGAGAAATGAATCTTCATTTTTTGACATTTTTTATTAATTGACTTTGGAGGCTAACCCTTTCCAGGGGATGTTATTGAAATGATGGATTGATTTGGAGGCTAACCCTTTCCAGGGGTTTTTATTAACATGAAGGAATGTGTGGAAGCTAACCCTTTCCAGGGAATTTTATTAAAATGAAGGAATGATTTTGGAGGCTAACCCTTTCCAGGGGATTTTTATTGAAATGATTGGCAGAAAGATTATCTAGTGGAGACTTCTTGTTTAAAGCCCAAGATGAAGGCTGACTCATGCTGAGGAGAAAATAAACATAGATCCTAGACTCTGCTAAGGAAGATTGATGAAGATCAGGGTGACAGAGACTGTCCATGTCTCTCATTCCAAAAGGTGTACTCAATGCAAAATTGAGACAAACTTAGCTTGTTTAAAGTCTGGTTTAAATTGGAAGAAACTCACCAGGGTAGGCTAAAAGGTGACTAAAGACCTGTTCCTATGTTTATAAGAAACCTGATGGGTCCTTGTATACAAGCTCAAGAGGAAGCTGGAAATGCTTTTAAGAAGCCTGTGGGTCCTTGTACAAAGCCCAAGAGGAGACTAATCGAGGGTCCTTGTTATAGCACAAGAGAAAGCTATGTAGTTTTGAACTTATTTTGGCTCTAAGCAAATGGGTAAGAGGTTTCAACGGGAATAATTCCTCTTTGGGTGGATGTGTCCTATATTTTTGGATTCTAAGGTTTTTGCCAAGATGTTTCACCGGGAATAGTTCATCTTGGGGGTTTGAACTACAGATCTCTAATTAGGAAAGAGCCTTCACCGGGAAGACATTCTCAATCCTAGGCCATATTCCTATAATATATATATAGTTTAACTGTCCTAGGGTTTATACTCAAACGTAGTTCTAAACTAATATATGCACAGTTTATATTTGACAGTAATTTAAATAAAGACTGTAAATTGAAAGCTTGTAAAGCCTAACCTGGATGGAGTGGAGGCCATTGAAGAAGTATGTACAGAGCCTCAACAGTAATTTTTGGATAACAGTTGAATATATATATGATAAACAGTTAAGGGTTTTTGAAAACAGAAGAAGTGAAGATGGACAAAGGTCACATAGGTATCTGAAGAGTTTCACCGGGAATAATGCCCTTCAAATACCAGAAGAATGTTTTGAAAACAGAAAGAAGATTTTGAAAATACAGTTTTGAAAACAAGCTAAGAAGAGAAGGTGTTTGGGACTTACACTCTATTAGAGGCCCAGTACTTTACAGTACTGGTGTAAAAGCAATTTGAAAAAAATGATTTGGAATGATACAAGGTTTTGTTGTTTGAAAACCTTAATCATTTGATTTATTCGGAGATTGAAAACAGTTTTGAAATTTGACAAAAAGTCAACTTAATTAAGGTAAAGATGAAGATCTATGCCTAATTAAGACCTAAACAATTAGGGTTTTATCATAAACTTTATTTACAAAATGATTAGGTTAAAACAAAGTGAATGTATATATTTAAAGTTTTTAATAAAGCACTTAAAACATACTATTTTAAACCTAATAAAAATATATGAAATAAATAATATTTTTATGATTTTTTTGATTATTCACAAAATAGATGTATTAAATGACAAGTGTGTGAAAAATGAAGTGAAAATAAATTAGTTTGATAGGTTAATTAATTATGTGAAGTTGTGAGAAAATTGAAGGAAATAAGTGATAAAAAATAATGTTTTGTCACCTAGAGGGATTGAACTCACGCCCTCCAAGTCACTAACCCAAAATAACACCACTGGGCCAACGCGCGCTTGGTGTTATTGTCACACATCCAGTTCATTATATTTTCAAACAAGTGGTTAATCATGGAAAAATAAAAGAAACAAAAAGTCTGGGGCGAGGGGGATTCGAACCCCAGACTTGAGGCATGAGGAGACTAAGAGCGCATGTGTGGCCACTGGGGCAAGTTATTCAGTCGTTTATAAAACACCTATCATTAAATATAAAATAAACTCTACCCTGAGGTTTGAAATTTGCGCGCCACCACCATTGTCATCTTCTTCCTCAAGCTCCAACAATTTGAATTTCTGAACTCTCTCAATTCTCAACCATTTGCAACGATATAAAGACCAAACTTGCTCTAAATTCACTCACGATTCTAGATATGTAACTATTATGAATTTATATTAACTATATCTACTGAATTATCTAAAATACGTGAAGAACCCTAAAATTTGGAATTCAAATTAAATGACTATACTGAAGCATAAATGACTGATGATAGAGGGTTTTTAATCCTCTTATGATGCTGAATAGAATGGTGTTGAGTTTTAGCCAGAAAGATACACGAATTAGAGGGATGGAGTTGAGAAACTTACCTCTGAAAATGAAGGTCGTGAGGATGTTAGAGAGCACCTGGGCTTGAATGAATGATCTCAATAGCTTCCTTGAGACTCAATGATGCTAACTGGATGCTTATTGGAGCTTGAATCCTCCTGAATTGCTCTATGGACCTCCCTCGATTTCAGCTTCAAGTGAACATGGAGGGTCATGATTCTCGAGTTACAGATGAGCTGCAGCCATCTGGTTAGCTTCACTATGACCTGAGGAGTGTGTCTGGATGATTGGCTTGGCTTGGAAACTCCTGAATTACTCCATGGTCCTCCAACTGCAAGTGCTCCAAATGAGAGGTGAAGGTGATGATTCTCCACGCCCAGAAGTGTTCCAGAGGTTTGGATCACTCCCAAATGCCTCCCTCAATGTGTTTGAATACTTATTTTCAAAGAGAAAGCTTTGTTTTGAAGAATCCGAGTCTTCTTGCCAAAGGACCTTTGAAAAAACTAAGTATGAAGAAAGAAAAGAGAAAGCAAGAATTCTGTTGCTTTGGTGTGTTTTTTGAATGAGAATGAGGCCTCTATTTATAGGCAATTGGTTCAGTACTGATTGAGAGAGTGAGCTTGCTTAGTGGGAGAGTTTTGGTTTCTTAGCCATGAAGAAATTCAAAGAATATCCCAAGTGCAATGATGAGAATTTTGATTCCATTTGATCAATCCCCTAGCCCTCGATTTTGCTTGATCTAAGGGGACAATTCTGAGCCAGAAATAAGCTCTAATTGGTTGGTGAGAAGATTCCTTGGGTGATTCATCAATTTGCCATAAATTCAAAAATGTAATCATTACATAATCACATGTTCTTGTTTTTAGAATCTTCTTCAATTCTTATGGCATGGTGAAAATGAATGCATGGCATTGTTTCAGATATGTTATGGGTCTTGTAGCATCCATAATTGAGGTCATGTGCACAAAATTTCAAAGTTCAAAAATGATGCATGACCTATAATTTTACTTCATGAGGCCAACTTTGAACAAGCATAACTCTTAGCTCAAATTGAATTTGGAGAAGGTTGAACACAATTTGGAAAGCCCTAAACATCTACTTCAAATCATTAGTTTATGTCTTCTTCAGAATCACTTGGGAAATTTGTGAAAAATGAGCCCAAAGTTGGATGAAAACTAGGCTAAAAACACTTAGAAAATTTCTAAGTGTTTATGACCTAAAACTTCAAAATTTTCAAAACCCTTAAATGGTTGATCTTTTGAAAAAAGTTGTATTGTAAGATGTTGTTTTATTTTGCAAGATCTACAACTTTCATGTTGGAAGTTTTTTGAGTTGTGTAGGTGAAATTTTGAGTTCTCACCATGCCCTCAAAAACCCTAATTCCCGACTTTTTGCTCCTTGATGAATTTCTTTGAATTTCTTTGGTCAAATTACTTTGACATCCATATATTGATGATATTGATCTTTGAAAGTCATTTTTTGACCAAAAACCTTAAAAGTCAATGATGATCCCACACAGTTGACTTTTCCTGACAAAGTGAATTTTTGGGCTTTTGTGTAGAAACAAGATCTTTTCCTCAAATGAATGATGTAAATGGATTATATTGAGGTAGAAGAGACTCTTGAATCATGTCTTGAGTTTTGGATCCATGCCCTGATTAAAAGTCAACTATCTTGGTGAATTAGGTCAAAAACCCTAATTGTCGACCAGAGGACAATGATGACTGTAGACTTTGAACTGAGGTGTAATGTCCAGTGGATCTTATCATATGAGTTATTTGAAGATGATTGATGTCTTTGAATGATCCCCTGGGGCTTTTTATGGTTTCCCAAAGGTGATCCCTGATTTTAGTCCTTGATAAGGCTCAAAACCCTAGTCTGTGGATCTGAGTAATTCTGTGTTTAGATGACTGGGTGTCTTAATCAATCATAGGTGAAATAATGAAGCTCTTGAGTCTCATGATTGTGTTAGAGACTAATCCTCTTATTGATTGATCCTTTGCCTGAGTTTTCTTGTCTTTGAACACCCTCGATTGAATGTCAGGCTGCTCTGGGTACTTGCTTTGACTTGATGAAAATCCTGAAGATATGTCATCTCAGGGGGGGTCAAAAATTAGGGTATGACAGATGCCCCTATTTAAGTTTCTTTTATCTGGAGGGAGAGAGATTGAGATCGCGATCTCTCCGGCGTAAAAGAGACTTAAATATCAAAGAATGCCCGAATTTTGGGCGCTCCTGAGATGTTGTAATTGATAAAATCTTTTCATGACTTGATCCCGTTGTCGCACTTGGCGGGGGATGAGGAGATAAATTCCTGCAGAAATACCTGATGTGGATTCTGGTGAATGGATGGCAATGTAGGATGCGCAATCCATCTTCTTTAACTAAGTGTTGATACTTAGAAAAAGGTAAACAACCTCCCCCTTGTTTCGGATGTCCATATCTCGAAACTGGCCTTAGTTGTGTTTGGACAATATCTCAGATAAAGAGAAAATTTCCAAAGGTCTGTTTCCTCATCAAACTTCTTACCAGCGCTTGGAGATAAGATGCCATTTGACGGCTGTAGAGAAACTTCAAAGGTTTGTTTCCTCGTCAAACTTCTTATCAGCGCTTGGAGATAAGATGCCATTTGACGGTTGTAAAGAAACTTCACCATCTTCCCTTTTGACTTGACGTCTTTGAAAGAATGTCATATGGCCTCATGATCTTTTGAGGGGCTAATGACTTTGTTTGAAGGCGGACGAACTGTTATCGGGGTGAAAACTGCCATTCGTCAACTGATGCCTGGGGAATCAATGAACTGTTTTCCTAAGAGGAAGACTGCCATTCATCGACTCTATGGGGAGTTAAACATCCCAGAAACAGACAAACTGTTTGAAGAAACTGCCATTTGTCGATCTCTTGAGTATTTAACAGACAAACTGTCTTTTCTTGGGAAAAGACTGCCATTTGTCGACCCTGTCATGAAAGAAAGTGAGCAAACTGTCTTCTGCTGAAAGAGACTGCCATTTGCTGACTTTGTCATGAAGGAAAGTGAGCAAACTGTCTTCTGCTGAAAGAGACTGCCATTTGCTGACTTTGTTATGATAGAAAGTGAGCAAACTGTCTTCTGCTGAAAGAGACTGCCATTTGCTGACTTTGTTGGGGAATCTGAACTATCTTCTGGACGAAGACTATCATTCGCTGATTCCGCTGGGGAACCATTTGTCGATCTGCTGGGAGATTCTGAATTTTTCTTTGACAAGAAGTGGCACCTCTTGACCCTGCTGGGGAAATACCAAACCTCTAGGGAATTCCAAAATGTGAAGCAGACTATCTTATCTGAAGAAGGCTGTCGAATGTCGCTCTGCAGGAGATTCTCGGCTGAGGAATTCCAAAAGTGAACAAACTATCTCTTTGAGGGAGACTACCATTTGTTGACTTGCTTGAGGAGATCCTTGTGTATGAACTGTTGTTTCGAAGGAAAAAGTTTCTCCGGAACTTGCAGGGGAAACTTGAGTTCATGCCTCAATGACTCAGGCATTCACAGGATCAAAGCCTGACTCGACTATGCAGTTATGATGTAATGTATGCATGAATATTATGACAATGATAAAATGTAAATTGAATGTGAATGGAATTGTCGCGGATGTAAAATCCTAAGATACGACTTGAATTCTTGTTGATCAGAAGATGTCCTCTTCTTGCAGTTCGAACTCTGTTGGGAATATCTGGTTATCAGTTGTCCGCTGTCCGAAGTGAGTAATATGAATTGAAGTAAAGATCCGTCATCGGGAGATGTTCGCAAAGCGACCTCATGGGGAAATCTTAATTCCCGGAGTCTCAACCGTTCTCGGAGCAACTGTTTGCATTCTTCCTATTGTTTGTAAACCTCAGAAAGAAATTTCACCTTTATTTTTGCAAGTAAATTCATTTTATTTTATGAAAACAATTGTTTCAAGAAATTGACTGTTTAAACTTAAAATGCATTCCAAGAAACTGAATAAGACTAGATTGCAAAGGAAAAGCACAAGGCTCAAATTATTATATATGGAATGGTAATCAGCCAAATGCTTGATTCCATGGAGTATTTACAAAGTTGGAAATTGGTAATTTTCGGGAAAAGGGCTACGATGAAACGTGACGACCGTTATCTTTCCCTTCCACTCCGAGTTGCGCTGTATTCGTGCTTCGTAGAAGATGACCTGCTGATGATGAATACTCCGCTATGGATTTTGAATGATCAAGTTTGTCCTGAACACAGTTACTTGCCATATATCCCTAACTTTTGCGTAAACTACCCCTTTCGGGTTTTAAGTCTACCGGGATTGATTAATATATATTTTTTATGTCTCTAATTTTTGCCTGAATCGCCCTTTCGGGTTTTCGATTCACCGAGACGCTCTTTTTTGCCTAAGTCGCTCTTTGCGAGTTTTCAACTTAGCGAGCTGTTCTTTTGTTTATTTAGGCGAAGTATTTCTTGACTGCGTCGACGTTCACAGGACGGGTGAATTCTTCTCCATCCATAGTCGTGAGTATTAAGGCTCCTCCTGAGAAAGCTCTCTTGACCACGTAGGGGCCGTCATAATTGGGAGTCCATTTCTCTCTCGAATCTGTGAGAAAAGATTGAATCTTTTTGAGTACAAGGTCGCCTTCTTTGATTGTGCGAGGTCGAACCTTTTTGTCGAAAGCTTTCTTCATTCTTTGTTGATATAGCTGTCCGTGGCATAAAGCTGTCATGCGCTTTTCTTCGATTAAATTCAATTCATCGAATCTGCTTTGACACCACTCGGCTTCTGTTAATTTTGCCTCCATCAAAAATCTCATTGATGGAATCTCAACCTCTATAGGTAGGACTGCCTCCATGCCATATATAAGGGAGAAAGGAGTTGCTCCAGTCGAAGTACGTACTGATGTACGGTAACCATGAAGAGCATACGGGAGCATTTCATGCCAATCCTTGTAAGTGATGACCATCTTCTGAATGATTTTCTTGATGTTTTTGTTAGCTGCTTCTACAGCTCCATTCATCTTTGGTCTGTAAGGAGATGAGTTGTGACAAAGCTCCTTCATCATTTTGTTATTCAAATTTGACCCATTGTCAGTGATTATCTTGCTAGGAATGCCGTAGCGACAGATGATGTGATTCTTGATAAACCTGACGACAACTTGTCTTGTAACGTTTGTATATGAAGCTGCTTCAACCCATTTGGTGAAATAGTCTATGGCTACCAAGATGAAGCGATGTCCGTTGGACGTTTTTGGTTCGATCATTCCAATCATGTCGATTCCCCACATGGAGAAAGGCCAAGGGGAAGAGAGTATGTTGAGAAGAGATGGTGGCACATGAATTCTATCGGCGTAGATCTGGCATTTGTGACACCTATTTGCGTACTGGTAGCAATCTGACTCCATCGCCAGCCAATAATATCCTGCTCTCAGTATTTTCCTTGTCATGGTATGTCCATTGGTGTGAGTACCAAAGGAACCTTCATGTATTTCTCTCATGAGTATTTCTGCTTCTTTTCTGTCAACGCATCTGAGCAGAACCATGTCGAAGTTTCTCTTGTACAGAACATCTTCATTCAGGAAGAATCTACAAGCTAACTTTCTCAAAGTCTTTCTATCTTTCTTTGACGCCCCAAGAGGGTACTCTTGCTTTTGAAGAAAGTTCTTGATGTCGTGATACCATGGTTTGTCGTCGATGATTGCTTCTACTGTGAACACATGAGCGGGCCTATCCAGGCGCATAACATCGATCTGAGGAATGTCATTCCAATGATTTATCCTAATCATGGAAGAGAGTGTGGCTAATGCATCAGCCAAATTGTTTTCTTCACGAGGAATGTGATGAAAATCTACCCTGTCGAAGAATGGTAACAATCTTCTCGCGTAGTCTTTGTAAGGAATTAGCCCTGGTTGGCGTGTTTCCCATTCTCT
The DNA here is from genome assembly GCF_029867415.1 of Vicia villosa. Taxonomy (NCBI): domain Eukaryota; kingdom Viridiplantae; phylum Streptophyta; class Magnoliopsida; order Fabales; family Fabaceae; genus Vicia; species Vicia villosa. The sequence continues at coordinate 75,862,223 of NC_081185.1, read as the reverse complement.
TTTGATTTGATTGATGACCAAAGCAGAATCTCCGTATACATCCAAGTGTTTGATTCTTAGATCCATGGCTTCTTCGAGACCCATGATGCAAGCTTCATATTCGGCCTCATTGTTTGTGCATTTGAAAGTTAATCTGGCAGTAAATGGAATATGGGTACCCTGAGGTGTAACAATGATTTCCCCAATTCCTCGTCCATAAGCATTGACAGCTCCGTCAAAGATTAAGCCCCACTGGGATCCTATCTCAGGTCCTTCGTCTGGTAGCGGCTCGTCGTAATCTTTCATCTTGAGGTACATGACGTCTTCGTCCGGAAAGTCGAAACTGGTTGATTCATGACCATTGAGTGGGTGGTGAGCCAGGTGCTCAGCTAGAATGCTTCCTTTCACGGCTTTCTGTGCGTGATACTCAATGTCGTATTCTGATAACAACATCTGCCAACGGGCAATCCTCCCGGTTAAAGCAGGTTTCTCAAAGATGTACTTGATTGGATCCATATGAGAGATCAAACAAGTAGTATGTCGAATCATGTACTGGCGGAGACGCTTGGCAGCCCAGGCCAAAGCACAACACGTCTTCTCGAGCATGGAGTAGCGGGATTCACAGTCAGTGAATTTCTTGCTCAGGTAGTAGATGGCATGCTCTTTTCTCTTTGTCTCGTCTTGGTGTCCAAGGACACAACCCATGGAGTCTTCTAAGACGGTTAAGTACATTATCAAAGGTCTTCCTTCCACTGGAGGAGATAAGATGGGTGGTTCGAGCAGATATTCCTCAATGCTGTCGAACGCTTTCTGACAATCGTCTGTCCAGACGCAACTTTGATTTTTCCGTAGAAGTTTGAAAATAGGAGCGCAAGTTGCAGTCATGAGATATATGAATCTCGAGATGTAATTCAGACGTCCAAGAAATCCTCTAACTTGTTTCTCGGTTCTGGGCGAAGGCATTTCTTGAATTGCCTTGACTTTGTCTGGATCTACTTCAATTCCTCGTTTGCTGACAATGAAACCAAGGAGTTTTCCTGAGTAGACACCAAAGGTGCACTTGTTGGGGTTCAGGCGAAGCTGAAACTTCCGTAAGCGTTGAAATAACTTTGTCAGATTCTGTATGTGATCTTCTTCATTTTCTGATTTGGCAATCATGTCGTCCACATAGACTTCCACTTCTTTATGCATCATATCATGGAAAAGTGTAGTCATGGCCCTTTGATAAGTTGCCCCTGCGTTCTTTAGTCCAAAAGGCATAACACGATAGCAGAACGTGCCCAGGGGGTGATGAAAGCTGTTTTTTCCATGTCTTCAGGTGCCATTTTGATTTGGTTGTATCCTGAAAATCCGTCCATGAACGAGAAAACGTTGGATTTTGCTGTACTGTCTACCAACATATCAATATGTGGTAAAGGAAAATCATCCTTAGGGCTAGCTTTGTTCAAATCTCTGTAGTCGACGCACATGCGGACTTTTCCGTCTTTCTTAGGAACGGGAACAATGTTAGCTAACCACTGAGGGTATTCTGAAGTGACGAGGAAACCTGCGTTGATCTGTGTTATACCCCAAAATTTGCCCACATATTTTTCAAAGAAAACTCCAATCTGAAAATTAAGGGTCTCATATAATCATGGATTTTTATTTCAACAAATATCCTGACATATGAAATACTTAGTTTTTAGAATTTTTCTTATACAGTAATTTGGCTTGCAGTTGAATTTATTCTTACGCAAACGCCAAATACTGTTTATTACTTCACACATGCTATTTATTTATTTACAGATAAATAGTACTGACACAATTGGTACAGAGTTAAATCTTTTTGCAGGCGCAGAATCAGGAAACTCAGACTGTACTGGTAACAAGTAGATTATTATTATCTTTTGTTTCCCACTAATTTTTGTACTATATTCCATTATTAGCAAGAATCTTTTCAAATCTCTTTTTCAAAAATCAAATCTCTCCTTTTTCCAACACTATCATACACTTTCTTTCAAATCTTACTTCCACTCAAATTTTCCTTTTGTACGGAATCACATCATTCCCCAACGTCTCTTTCCTTCTTTCCATTCTATAAATACCTCTCATTTTCTTTCATAAAATCTCACATCAAATTCCAACTCATCTTTCAAATTCCTATCTCATATCTATTTTCTCTTCTTCCCTGACAAGAATGGCAAAGTGGATAGAGACATTGTTTCTTACAGTCATCACCATTGCTACGGTGATCATGACTTTCTTCTGCCTGCATAGTCCTGAGGAGTGTGGACCTGCAATGGTTATGCTCCCAATCATCTACATGTTATTGTTCATAGCATGGGTTATCAATCGTCATTCTTAAAATTTGCCGTATTTCTTATTTCTTAAATGTACCGTTTATTCGTCGTACTGTTCAATATAGTATGTGATATTTGTACTGTCAGTATTAAATGTTGTACTATTTGTCATAATATTGCTTAATTACTAAGATAATATTTTGTGTGCTTTCTGCCAGTCAAATATTCCTATTTCTGTGCATTAAATGATTTTCAGGGTTATTATCGGTAATTTTGCCCGCATACCGTAAATATTAGTTATTTATTATGTCTGTGTTTTTCTAACAAGTCATGTAAATAAATTTTAATTTTTCAAACATAAAACAAAAAAAAAACAACAAAAAAAAAATTAAAATTAACTTTGACTGTTGATTTTTCACTCTAACTGCTGCATCAATACCTGGACAGTCAGTTGACAGCCAAACTGCTGGCAGTACAATTCTCAGTGTTTTGTACCATCAATCAAATCAATCTTACACAATTCAAATTTCCAAGATTTTTGTGTTAGAGGTCTTCTGAATATCACGCGATTAGCAGAAACTCAGCACTGCACAAAAATCAGGTACGCTTAACTGTCTCCTACACAAACAGTCCCTAATCAGGGTTTTTCTTGTTTTTACAGGAGCAACAAGTTTTTGAGAGCTCAAATGGATTTCATACACATCCATATATCTCAAAGTACCATCATACAAATTTTCAAACTTCAATTCACTCAGACGCACCGTCAGCAGCTCAAACAGTCAACAGACGACCCGTTTGACCAAAAAAGTCAACAGACAGTCAAAAATGAAATTTTTTGTCAAAGTCCATATTTTGTCAAAGGATTCATCATTTGATCATTGGATGATCATAATTCATCAAGGAAAGATCAAAAATCAACAAAACCCTAAGATTCAAAATTAGGGTTTTTGCCTGAAAAGTCAACTCAACTTTGACTGATCATAACTCTCTCATCCTTCATCCAAAAAATTCAAACCAAAGCTTGTTTTGAAGGAAATTCAATTATCTTTCAAATGCCATTGATCCCATGGTCATTGGATTCACCATTTGAAAAATATGACCAAAGACATTACAGGTCATTTTCAAAGTCAACAAAAAGACACTTTTTTCAAAAGGACACACAAGGAGCTTCAAAAATCATTTTGACATGAGACCAAAGGCATTGGTTAGAGGACTCTTTGAGGTTTCCAAAAAGTGCAAGATCTCCTTCATATGACAAAAATTGAGGGATTTACACCTTGTTGAAGTTGGCTAAATTTTGGGAAAATGCATGAAACCAACATTGTTCAAAATTGCATTTTTTCCAAAAGGGGCCAAGTTTTCAGCATTCAAACATCATTTCCATGTTACTATGGGCCTCCCACGACCAAGGCTAAGCCCACATCATTTTTTATCCATTTTTGGCATAATTTTATCTTATTTTAAGATTAAAATTAAAAAGAAATTGAAATGGATAAAGAATAGCTTGTCTTCCAAGCAAGACTCATTCAACTCTGTCCCAAAGCAAAGTACAGCAGAGGAGAAGAAGAAAATCAAGCCATGGTGGCTTAAAGACAAAGCTACCAATGTTGAAAAAGTCAAGATTCCAAAAAAACTCATCAATGCTTTTGGCTTAGTTTCTAAGCACTCTAATGCTTATAAATAGGCTATAGCACTTCAGTAACAATAGAGACAGAAATTGAGAGCAAAACTCTTGCTTGTAACATACTTGTAATCTCTTAAAATATCCAAAGAATTTTGAAATTCGAATTCCAAGTTTAAGTCACTTTCCATTCAAACTAAACACTCAAACACGTTCCTTGAACATCACTGAAGCTATCTCAATCAATTACAAGCCTTGAAGCTCACTGAATCGAGCTACACAGGTCAAAATTTGTTCAAACTAAAATCAATTCGTATCTGGTTATTCACACACGTTTAACAAGATGTAGACATACTATTGAGTTTGGTTTGAGGTGTAGATCATTTCTGGAAACTTAATTGAAGTTTGGACGTGTACAAACGAAATCACCATTTTAGGGTTCATAGCTTCAAAATTAGGGCTTTCCAAATTAGGCAAAATTAGAGGTTCTAATTAGTACCATTGAATTCGCATGGACCAAACGAATTGAACTGATAGGTCGCGCCAAGTTTGTGTGTACGTTTGACCCTATTCGCTATTTTGCAGGTTTAGTAAGTAACCAATTACAGCGCTTTTGGTAAGAAAGCGCTATTAAAAGTCTTGTCTGAAGGTTGAAGAAGAAGACGTGTCACCTCCCTATTGGTTCTGACGCGCGCGTTTTTTTAAATATAACCCTTGGTTTCAGTGTTTTGCAGGCGTGTCATAAGTGATGTTCCCTCACCATCTGGACCATCTGATCTCATTTATGACTCATCCAACGCTCCAGATCACGCGTGCACACCATACTCCCTCATAAATTTCCACACAGGATCAGTATCCTTTTATTTCTATTTTATTTTCTATTTTATTTTAATTTCTTTGTTAAATTAATTAAAAATAGTTTTAAAAATCCAAAAAATACACAAAAAATATTTTTAGACTTCTAAAATAATATACTATTTTATGAAATAAAAATATTTTATTTTTCTTTATAATTTCAATATTTTGCATAATTAATTAGTATATATTTATATATTTGCTTTTTAATTATTCTAACCAATCAAAAAATCATAAAAAAATATTGTTCTTTGTGTTAAATATTGTTTATATATTATAAACTAATTTTGTACATATTTTGAATAATTTTCTTTTTAAGTTTTAATTATTTGTATAATTATTTGCATAATTATGTTTTAATTAACTTAAATCAATTTCAAATCAATTTCAAAAAACCCAAAAAATTAGTTTTGTTTTAAAATTAATTGACAAATATTTTTGTACATATTTTAAACTTAATTTCTAGGTTTAAATCAATTTTCATCTTTTTCTTCATTTTAATTTAATTAATCATGCATTAATTATAATTAAAAGAAATCATAAAAAACCAAAAAAACATGCCTTTTATTTTCTTGCAATTTAAATTCCTAGATAAATGTATAGGATGTCAAATTGATGTAAATAGGCTAGTTTACATTTCCCGCACAATCGATGTAATAGCGTAGATTTACTTTCCGCACTTTACATTTCCGCACTTTAATTTCCAGCAAATATAAACTGCGTGTATGTCAAAGATAAAATTGAACCGTTAGATCACTAACTTCAAAGATAAATATCTGAATCCAATCACAATCACACTTGCACCTCTTCAGGTAATCCTTCTCATTCTTTTCAAAATCAAAGTCAAAATTCCACTGTTTTGAGTACAAAATCGAACCTTGCTTTTATATCCGGTGAAAGGATAGATTTTTAAAGGAAACAGGATAAAGACCTTACAACTCAGGGTAGACCTCCTAGTTTGCTTGCTCAAATCAAAACAAACAAAATTCTCATACAATGTTGATTTTTCAAAACTTTCAAAAAAAGACAATACTTTGTATACATCCAAACACGGATTATTACAAAGTTAACGTTCTTTTCAAAACATCTTTCGAAAGATAAACAAGCATTTTGTATACATCCACACACGGATCATTACAAAATTCAAATTACAAAGGTATTTGAAACCACATATGAGCAATTTCAGAGCAATTGAAAAGTGATCGAAAAACAAGTGAGCTAAGCAAACTTAAGAGCCCATGGATAACCATGGATACAAAGGGTGCTAACACCTTCCCTTTGTATAACCTACCCCCTTACCCAGAATTTCTTAAAGGTCTTTTTTCTGTTTCTTTTATAAACCTTTCCTTAATTGGATAAAATAAAAGGTCGGTGGCGACTCTGTGATATTTTCAAAAAAAAATGCGAAAGCATTAAGCGATAAAAAAGAGTCAGTTCACGTATCTCTACAGATCAGAGGTATGGCCCGGTATTAAAAAAAAATCGGAGGTCCACAGAACTGGCGACTCTGCTGGGGATATACTTTCAAAAACAAAATGTTTTCAAAAGGGGTTACCTTAAGAGAATAGGTCGATGTTTTCAATTGTTTGACTTGATTGCTTTATTTTTCAAAGGCTTGCTTGGGTATTTTGCTTGTGTGAAAGATTCTAACCCGAATCTCGAGATACCTTAAGTATATGACATTAGACCAAGGAAACTGTACGGCATGTACCGATACGGTTGATCTGGTAGTCATCGTTAGTGCGACACTTTGGTTTATACTAATGTCCCTTGAAAACGATCAAGGAGTATATTAGGCTTCCGAAATGTCATTAAACACTAATTTGTCTTAGAACCTTTTTAGTTGAACTTGACTTGTGGCCTATTAAGTGGCTAGCTTTGAAATTGATCGAAGTTAGTTATCCTCGAGGAATATTTTGATCGGCCGCTCGAGCGCCGTATTGAGATGTTACTTCCAAGGATCATAGAACCCAAATACTATTCTAGGACAGGTTTTAACCAACTCAACTTCAGTGGGGAGGGTATCACCTATCAGCTCCATGCAAGCCTTTAAACCTAAGGCTATTGTTTGATTTGTTTTTGTGTGCCACATGTTTGCATCATAAGCATATCATTTTTTGCACCAGACACTTCAAGGATCAAAGAGTTTACCTTTGTTTTTGCAGGTAATGGCTCCCGCCACCAAAGATTACATCCGAATCAACATCTCAATGGTACCATCTGAACTAAAAGACTTAGTGTCAGAATTCCCCAGGAATGTTCAATTCACTGAAAGGCATGGTCACCTACTCCATTTGGTTACCTCAAAATTTGAAGAAGACATGATACGGGTCCTGTTCCAGTTCTTTGACCCTGAACATCATTGCTTTACCTTTCCTGATTACCAGTTGGTACCCACTTTGGAAGAATTCTCTGAACTAATGGGATTGCCTGTTCGAAATCAATTACCCTTCACTGGTTTAGAAAGGATTCCAAAACCTGAAGTCATTGCTGCTGCTTTACATCTGCGGAAATCAGAAATCGAGTCCAATTGGGAAACAAAGAGTGGAGTTAAGGGTTTGCTTGCCAAGTTCTTGTTGGAAAAGGCTCGACTACTGCTAGAAAACAAAAGTTATCCAGCTTTTGAGGAAGTTATGGCACTTTTGATCTATGGGTTGGTTTTATTCCCAAATCCCGACCAGTTCATAAGTGTACACATCATCAACCTTTTCCTAATCCGTAACCCGGTACCAACATTGCTGGGAGACATTCTACATTCTCTACACACTCGTACCATGAAGAAACGAGGAACCCTCATGTGCTGTATACCACTACTGGCTAGGTGGTTTACATTTCATCTTCCCCGATCAGTGTTGAGAAATGAACAAAGAATGC